>NC_088407.1:86490127-86717627 GCF_034236695.1 Oncorhynchus nerka
GCCCCCATGCTCCAGCTGGAGGAGTGCTGCACCATCAACAACAGCGCCACGTTGTCATGGAAACAGCCACCTCTCTCCACCATCGCCGTGGATGGATACATCCTGGAGCTGGACGACGGCAACGGGGGACAGTACAGGGTGGGTGTTGTCATGGTAACAGGGACAGTTCAGGGTGGGTGTCTCCCTAGTAACAGGTGACAGTTCACGGGGGGTGTCTCCATGGTAATGGGGGACAGTACAGGGTGGGTGTCTCCATGGTAACAGGTGACAGTTCAGGGTAGGTGTCTCTGGTAATGGGGGATTATTCAGGATGGGTGTCTCCATGGTAAAGGGGGACAGTTCAGGATGGGTATTGTCATGGTAACAGGGGAACGGTTCAGGATAGTTGTCGTCATAGTAACACAGGGACACTTCAGGGTTGGTGTGTTGTCATAGTAACTAGGGCCAGGACAATACCAGTATCGCAAAATTATACAAACCTGCTGTATGTCAAATATTGTTATAAATGTGACTCTGGTTTCTTTCCAACATTAGGGCTATTTTCCTACAGAAGTTAAATCTGCTTCGTGTTTTGTATTGCAATACTGGTGTTGTCCCGGGCCCTAATAGTAATGGGGGACAGTTAAGTGTCTCCATGAGAACCTGGAAGTTCTTTCAAATGCTTATTTATTGCTCAAACCAGCCTTTGTTGGAGATTGACTTAGCTTCAGTGTTTCTTCAGTTCAGGGTGGGTGTCTCCATGGTAACAGGTGATCATGATTCTGGTGTTGTCACGGGCCCTAATAGTAATGGGGGACAGTTCAGGGTGGGTGTCTCCATGGTAACAGGTGATCATGATTCTGGTGTTGTCACGGGCCCTAATAGTAACGGGGGACAGTTCAGGGTGGGTGTCTCCATGGTAACAGGTGATAATGATTCTGGTGTTGTCACGGGCCCTAATAGTAATGGGGGACAGTTCAGGGTGGGTGTCTCCATGGTAACAGGTGATCATGATTCTGGTGTTGTCACGGGCCCTAATAGTAACGGGGGACAGTTCAGGGTGGGTGTCTCCATGGTAACAGGTGATCATGATTCTGGTGTTGTCCTGGGCCCTAATAGTAATGGGGGACAGTTCAGGGTGGGTGTCTCCATGGTAACAGGTGATCATGATTCTGGTGTTGTCACGGGCCCTAATAGTAATGGGGGACAGTTCAGGGTGGGTGTCTCCATGGTAACAGGTGATCATGATTCTGGTGTTGTCCTGGGCCCTAATAGTAATGGGGGACAGTTCAGGGTGGGTGTCTCCATGGTAACAGGTGATCATGATTCTGGTGTTGTCCTGGGCCCTAATAGTAATGGGGGACAGTTCAGGGTGGGTGTCTCCATGGTAACAGGTGATCATGATTCTGGTGTTGTCACGGGCCCTAATAGTAATGGGGGACAGTTCAGGGTGGGTGTCTCCATGGTAACAGGTGATCATGATTCTGGTGTTGTCCTGGGCCCTAATAGTAATGGGGGACAGTTCAGGGTGGGTGTCTCCATGGTAACAGGTGATCATGATTCTGGTGTTGTCCCAGGCCCTAATAGTAATGGGGGACAGTTCAGGGTGGGTGTCTCCATGGTAACAGGTGATCATGATTCTGGTGTTGTCCCAGGCCCTAATAGTAACGGGGGACAGTTCAGGGTGGGTGTCTCCATGGTAACAGGTGATCATGATTCTGGTGTTGTCACTGGCCCTAATAGTAATGGGGGACAGTTCAGGGTGGGTGTCTCCATGGTAACAGGTGATCATGATTCTGGTGTTGTCCCGGGCCCTAATAGTAATGGGGGACAGTTCAGGGTGGGTGTCTCCATGGTAACAGGTGATCATGATTCTGGTGTTGTCCCAGGCCCTAATAGTAACGGGCCCTAATAGTAACGGGGGACAGTTCAGGGTGGGTGTCTCCATGGTAACAGGTGATCATGATTCTGGTGTTGTCACTGGCCCTAATAGTAATGGGGGACAGTTCAGGGTGGGTGTCTCCATGGTAACAGGTGATCATGATTCTGGTGTTGTCACGGGCCCTAATAGTAATGGGGGACAGTTCAGGGTGGGTGTCTCCATGGTAACAGGTGATCATGATTCTGGTGTTGTCACGGGCCCTAATAGTAATGGGGGACAGTTCAGGGTGGGTGTCTCCATGGTAACAGGTGATCATGATTCTGGTGTTGTCACTGGCCCTAATAGTAATGGGGGACAGTTCAGGGTGGGTGTCTCCATGGTAACAGGTGATCATGATACTGGTGTTGTCACGGGCCTTAATAGTAATGGGGGACAGTTCAGGGTGGGTGTCTCCATAGTAACAGGTGATCATGATACTGGTGTTGTCACTGGCCCTAATAGTAATGGGGGACAGTTCAGGGTGGGTGTTTCCATGGTAACAGGTGATCATGATTCTGGTGTTGTCACTGGCCCTAATAGTAATGGGGGACAGTTCAGGGTGGGTGTCTCCATGGTAACAGGTGATCATGATTCTGGTGTTGTCACGGGCCCTAATAGTAATGGGGGACAGTTCAGGGTGGGTGTCTCCATGGTAACAGGTGGTAATCCATACGCTGATGGAATCTTTTTGATAGATTCGAGTCATGTGATCGAGAGGCATTGAATGATATCGTTCCAGGAGGAAGGGCCTGGTCAATAACACAACTGTCAGCTGGGAGGGTCTCAAACACACACACACACACACACACACACACCCACACACAGTCTTGTTCTGTCAATCAAGAGGTATAGATGTACTCTACTACTACAGTACTACTACTACTACTACTACTACTACTACCACTATTACTACTACTACTACTACTACTACTATTACTACTATTACTACTATTACTACTATTATTATTACTACTACTATTACCACTATTACTACTACTACTGCTACTACTACTATTACTACTACTACTATTACTACCACTACTACTATTACTACGACCACTACTACTACTACTACCACTACCACTACTACTACTACTACTACTATTACTACTATTACTACTACTACTATTACTACTATTACTATTACTACTACTACTACTACTACTATTACTACCACTACTACTATTACTACGACCACTACTACTACTACTACCACTACCACTACTACTACTACTACTACTACCACTACCACTCCTACTGCAGGTACTACTACTACTACTACTACTACTACCACTACTATTACTACTACTACTATGACTATTACTATTACTACTACTACTACTACTACTACTACTATGACATTACTACTACTACTACTATTACTATGATTATTACCACTACCACTACTACTACCACTACTACTACCACTACTACTACTACTACTACCACTACCACTCCTACTGCAGGTACTACTGATGCTGCTTTTCTCACGCAGTACCAACTCCTGGCCTCTCTTTCCCTCCTTTCCTCTCTCTCTCTGCCCCCCCCCCCCTCTCTCCCTCCCCCTCTCTCATCAGCACTGAGTCTAAAAGTCTCTAAATGGGCCAGTGTAATTATAGAAAGATAGAGCACCCACCCCTCTGTTAGCCTTGGTTGATAGTGTTTTATTCATCTTCTTGTTATTGGACTGTGTGTTGTTAAACAAGCCCACATCTTAACCCGTTAGACCAAGAGGACATTCTCAAGGTCCAAGGATGCCATGTGGGCTTTACAAGTCTCAGGCAGAGCTACCTCATCACCAACAAATCGCCTCTGCTACATTAGCTAGTTAAACGTGTTTTATACTCTTGTAAACGGGTCAGTTCTACAGTCTCCGTTGTGACAAATAGCTGCCATCGTCTAGTACAACCATCCTTCACATTCTGTTTCCAAACAGAAGTACGAGGCTAGCCACAATCATACCAGTGTGACGATTATCTAACAGGAAGTTGTCATGGTTCTAACAGGAAGTTGTCATGGTTCTTACAGGAAGTGTACGTGGGGACGGAGACGATCTGCACGGTGGATGGACTCCACTACAACAGCACCTACATGTCCAGGGTCAAAGCCTTCAACGCCAGCGGGGTGGGACAGTACAGCAAGATACTGGCCATGCAGACCTCCGAGAGTAAGCCCTACCTGAGCCCGCTCTATAGAGCATATGGCCCAAATGGCCCCCTGTTCCCTATGTAGTGCACTACTTTTTGATCAGGCCCCATAGGGTGACAAAAGTAGTTCACTCTAACAGGGAATAGGGGGCCATTTGGGATGCAGTCATACCGTATGTGCTGCAGTGTCACCAACTCGTCTTATCCATCGTTGTCATGCCCGAGACATGTATGTTTAGCATGGCAATGAGCCCACGCAGACAGCGGTTGGCTAAAGCACATTCTGATTGGTGACGGTGAATCTAAAGAGCATATAGACAGCTGCCTATCAGACCTGGGTTCTAATTGAGCAATAAGGCCGGGTGGAGGGGGGTATATGGCCAATATACCACGGCTAAGGGCTTGTTCTTATGCACGGCGAAACGCGGACTGCCTGGACACAGCTTTGGTACACACACATACAGTATTCCCACTCTCCCTTACCCCTGCCTGCCACCTGCTCTCCCATTGTGTATGCTGCTCAGCTCTACACGTACGTACGGACAGACAGACAGACAGATAACAGAATCTTGTCGCGCGTCAGTGGACCTGTGAGATCCAGGCAGCTCCTTCTCTCTTTGTGACGTGATTTTGGACTGGATTGTCTCTTTTGACGTTGTCCTATGTAGCTGTTGGTTTAACAAGGATAACACTGTATCTGGAAAACAAGACAAACATGCCTGGATAGATTCTATTGGTTTCAGGTTTCAATTGACATATTTTGATGCCAGGCAACAAGCATTTGTTCCCGCCTTTAATTTTGTCCCCGTCTGGTAAATAGTCTAGGGGACAGAGTGCTGTAATAATCTACGTAGCCCTTGTCGTTGATTGGGAAAAGAATCCCGAGGCTGGTTGGAATATGAGTCTTCTCTGTGATACTAAAATGGCCACTGAACAGAAGCAGTTTCCCTGATAAACTCAACACGGCTTTTACAGTCTCTACCACCCCCCCCCCCCCACCCTCCACCCTCACCTCCTACACACTGTGCTTTTACTCTGCTCCCTCTCACTCTCTCCCTTCCCCTCACTCTCTCTCTTTTTCTCTGCCCCCTTTCTCTCCCCCCCTTCATCTCTCTCTCTCTCTTTCTTTCGCTCTCTCTCCCTCCCAACTTTCTTCCCCCTCTTCCTCTCTCTCTCTCTTTCTTTCTCTCAACCCTCTCTCCCCACTTTATTCCCCCTCTTTCTCTCTCTCTCTCTTTCTTTCTTTCTTTCACTCTCTCTCTTCCAACTTTCTTCCCCCTCTTCCTCTCTCTCTCTTTCTTTCTTTCACTCTCTCTCTCTCCCAACTTTCTTCCTCCTCTTCCTCTCTCTCTCTTTCTTTCTTTCACTCTCTCCCAACTTTCTTCCCTCCTCTTCCTCTCTCTTTCTCTTGCCGTCTTTCTCCCTCTCTCACTCTCCCTCTATTCATTTCACATTGCACCTGGACAATCTCCATGTGATATGCAAATACTGGCCACAGGTATGGATGGTTCACACACCCTTTAGCCCTCTCATTGCTGAATGTCTACTCTGCTCCACTCCTAACCTGATCATTGCCAGTGTCATCACAGCAACCAATCATTGAATTGATAACCAAAGGGTGAGCAGTTTGCTGTCCAATGAGGGCTTCAGTTATTCCAGGTTTCACTGGGAACCTCCAATCAACATTTTTTTTTTAAACTTATGTTCCCATGGGAACTCTCGTGTTCTGATGTTCCAATTACCATGGTAACAGTATCAAGTCCCATAGAGCGCCCACAGAGATAGCAACGGCCCTCTCCTTGAGTGTCTACTGGACTATTGTATTTGTAATATCTGTCATTTATGTATAATAATAGTGTATTTGACAGTATGTGCCAGAGATATGTGTTTTGCCTGTACCGTACCATAGAGTATGAGCCAGTACATAAGTCTTCTATTCTGATAACACTCTGGGATGCAGTAGCTGTCATTCCACTCCTTGTATTCACGTGTCATATGCCAAAGACAATGTTCGTCAAGGAGTGGAATGATAGGTAAAAACGTGAACAACTTGAGGTCCCCGGGACCGAGTTTGGGAAACGCTGGTCTAACCTCACCTCAGACCACCAGTTTCTAGCCTCATCTCCTCTGTTAGGTGTTTTCACCATGCTGATGGTTCCTTATGGTGGTAAAACCTAAAAGTGAACTTCTTTATCTGTCTGTGTGTGTGTCTACTTCTTGTAGTTGCCTGGTTCACCTTTGACCCCGCGTCAGCCCACCCTGACATCATCCTCTCCAACGACAACCTGACAGTGACGTGCAACAGCTACGATGACAGGGTGGTCATGGGTAATTCAGGCTTCTCCCGCGGTGTGCACTACTGGGAGATCACGGTGGATCGCTACGACAACCACCCGGACCCTGCGTTTGGGGTTGCCCGCGGCGACGTGCTGAAGGACGTGATGCTGGGGAAAGACGACAGGGCCTGGGCCATGTACGTGGACAACAACCGCTCCTGGTTCATGCACAACAACTCACACACCAACAGGTAGGTCACCTGGTACACCTGATGCATCCACACCAACAGGTAGGTCACCTGGTACACCTGATGCATCCACACCAACAGGTAGGTCACCTGGTACACCTGATGCATCCACACCAACAGGTAGGTCACCTGGTATACCTGATGCATCCACACCAACAGCTAATGGAGAGGCTTTGTATAATGAAACACCAACCAATCCACTCTGGCTAGTGTAACAGTGTTGCTTCCATTCATCTCCTCGCCCCTGACCTGGGCTCAAACTAGTGACCCTCTGAACACATCGACAACAGTCACCCGCAAACCATCGTTACCTACAGCTCTATAAAAGCCACGGCCCTTGCAGAGCAAAAGAAACAACTACTTCCAGGTCTCTGAACGAGTGACGTCACCGATTTTTAAACACAACTAGCTGCTAACCAGCTGACCATTTCACACCGGTTACACGACTGTGAAGATACTGCTTCTTTTACCTGTATGCTTAAGATGTGTCAGTAGGACTCAAATCAAATCTACTTGTATTTGTCACATACTTGGTAAACAACAGGTGTAGACATAGTGAAATGCTTACGGTCCTTTTCCAACAATGCAAGTTTTTATTTTTCTTAAGAAGAAAGAAAAAGGACTGTAGGTATTTACAGAGCTTTCAGAAACTATTCACACCCTTTTACCTATTACACATTTTGTTGCGTTATAAAGTGATTAAATAGATATTTTTTTCTCACCATAGTGTTGACTCAAGGGTGGGAATACTTACTGTATGTAAATTAGATATTTCATTTATTTATTTTTTGTAAAAATGTAAACATGCGTTCTCTTTGTCATTATTAATATTATTAATCATTTTTAGATTTTTTTTGTATTTTTTTTATGACGAAAATCCGGTGTTTCTATGTCAAACAGAGCATTCGGAAAGTATTCAGACCCCTTGACTGTTTCCCCACTTTGTTACGTTACAGCCTTATTCTAAAATGGATTCAATTGTTTTTTTTCTTCCTCATCCATCTACACACAAGTCCCCATAATGACATCACAATACCCCATAATGACATCACAATACCCCATAATGACATCACAATACCCCCTAATGACAAAGCAAAAACAGGTTTTTCGATTTGGGTGGAGTGCTACAGAGATGGTTGTCCTTCTGGAAGGGTCTCCCATCTCCACAGAGGAACTCCGGAGGTCTCTCAGAGTGACCATCGGGTTTTTGTTCACCTCCCTAACCAAGGCCCTTCTCTCCAGATTGCTCAGTTTGGCCCGGCGGCCAGCTCTAGGAAGAGTATTGATGGTTCCAAACTTCTTCCATTTAAGAATGATGGAGGCCACTGTGTTCTTGGGGACCTTCAATGCTGCAGACAATTTTTGGTAACCTTCCCCAGATCTGTGACTCGACACAATCCTGTCTCTGAGCTCTACGGCCAATTCCTTCGACCTCATGGCTTGGTTTTTGCTCTGACATGCACTGTCAACTGTGGGACCTTATATAGACAGGTGTGTGCCTTTCCAAATCATGTCCAATCAATTGAATTTACCACAGGTGGACTCAAATAAAGTTGTAGAAACATCTCAAGGATGATCGATGGAAACAGGATGCACCTGAGCTCAATTTGGAGTCTCATAGCAAAGGGTCTGAATACTTATGTAAATAAGGTATTTCTGTTTTTTTTTTATACATTTGCTAAAATTTCAGGAAAACCTGTAATTCACTTTGTCATTATGGGGTTTTGCGTGTAGATTGATGAGAATTGTATATTATTTGATCAATTTTAGAATAAGGCTGTAACGTAACACAATGTGGACAAAGGGAAGGGGTCTGAATACTGTATACTATGCATACTGTATGTATTTGACAGTCTGTGCGTCTCTTCAGGACGGACGGGGGCGTCAGTAAAGGGGCTACAGTAGGAGTGTTGTTAGACTTCACCAGAAGGGTCCTCATCTTCCTCATCAACGACGAACAGCAGGGTCCTGTGGCCTTCGAAGGCATCGAGGGGCTCTACTACCCTGCTATCAGCCTCAACCGAAACGTACAGGTAACATAGAAACAACATAGAAACAACGTTATAGCCCCAACGTAGAAACAACGTTATAGCCCCAATGTAGAAACAACGTTATAGCCCCAACGTAGAAACAACGCTATAGCCCCAACGTAGAAACAACGTTATAGCCCCAACGTAGAAACAACATTATAGCCTCAACGTAGAAACAACGTTATAGCCCCAAAGTAGAAACAACGCTATAGCCCCAACGTAGAAACAACGCTATAGCCTCAAAGTAGAAACAACGTTATAGCCCCAACGTAGTAACAACGTTATAGCCCCAACGTAGAACAACACTATAGCCCCAACGTAGAAACAACATTATAGCCCCAATGTAGAAACAACGTTATAGCCCCAACATAGAAACAACGTTATAGCCCCAACGTAGAAACAACGTTATAGCCCCAACATAGAAACAACGTTATAGCCCCAACGTAGAAACAACGCTATAGCCTCAAAGTAGAAACAACGTTATAGCCCCAACGTAGAAACAACGTTATAGCCCCAACGTAGAAACAACGTTATAGCCCCAACGTAGAACCTTACAGTTTCTAGTCCAACACTCTAACCACTAGGCTACACTGCCACCCCAGCTTGAGACAGTCATTTGTAGTTCTGTATGATAGCCACATTAGCAACTAATTAGCATTCCATTTTTTTTGAGGACGACAGGGCTAAACACAGGAGAATATATTGATAAAAGTCACCTTGTCCTAGAGAGATTTACACGGTTGTCAAAACGTCACGCCTCCACTAAACACAGCCCTCATATGTAGTTGGGGCGGCAGGTAGCCTAGCGGTTAGAGCGGTGGACTAGCAACCGAAAGGTTGCAAGATCAAATCCCTGAGCTGACAAGGTAACAATCTGTCATTCTGCCCCTGAACAAGGCAGTTAACCTAGACCAGTTAACCCACTGTTCCTAGACCAGTTAACCCACTGTTCCTAGACCAGTTAACCCACTGTTCCTAGACCAGTTAACCCACTGTTCCTAGACCAGTTAACCCACTGTTCCTAGGCTGTCATTGAAAATAAGAATTTGTTCTTAACTGACTTGCCTAGTTAAATAAAGGTACATTTTTTTAAAAGTATTTCTAAAATCTACTACAGAAAAAATGAATGGTGAAAAAACGATTGGAACTGTTTGACTGCTAGGTTTTATGGGTATTGTGGCTCTATTGGTAATGCAGTGTTTGCTAACACCTCATGCAGTGATACAATAGCTCAGTCTACTTCACATTAGTTCAACGACTCCACCTGCTGTTCAATACCTGCAATGACATCTACAGATAGTTGTTCAATCTGCTTCGAGAACTATTATTTTCTGCTGCTAGGATATGAGGAAGGGGAGGAGGAAGGAGGAGGAAGATTATGATTTTTGTTTGTTCTGTAGGTGACCCTGCACACCGGCCTGCCCATTCCTGACTTCTACACTCCAGGGGAAGCAGACCTGTCTGGCTCAGTGTGTTAAGGAGTTGACTCAGCACTGCAGTGAAGCAAGACAATACAAAGGGCTATGTCCCAAATGGCACACTATAGCGCACCCTATTCCCTTCATAGTGCACAGGGCTCATAGAGCTCTGGTCAAACGTAGTTCACTATATAGGGAATAGGGTGCCATTTGGGACTCAGAGAATGGCAACAAGCTGCTCACCTTCTGGGCTCTCTAAGTGTGGATCCCAAATGGCACCCTATTCCCTGTATAGTGCACTGCTCTTAGCTAGACTCATGCTAAAACGTAGTCTGCTGTATAAGGAATAGGGTTCCGTTTAGTGCTCGTTCAACTCACAGCCATGTACACAACACCACATCCCTATTCCCTAGCTTCTATAGACCAACCAGGCCCATTGTCAGGCGTCAGACAGCGCAACCGTCGCCTGTTGATCGCAGGACCAGCGTTGGGTTGGAGTGACGTCAGTGTCTGACGCAAGACAATGCTCCTGCCCTCTACAGACCACTGGACGGTCCGGACCCATAGGCTTGACTGTACAGTACAAGATACTCTCAATACCCAGCCATACAGTTACTGTACAAACTTACTGAGCCATCAACACCCAACTCTCAATACCCAGCCATACAGTTACTGTACAAACTTACTGAGCCATCAACACTCAACTCTCAATACCCAGCCATACAGTTACTGTACAAACTTACTGAGCCATCAACACCCAACTCTCAATACCCAGCCATACAGTTACTGTACAAACTTACTGAGCCATCAACACCCAACTCTCAATACCCAGCCATACAGTTACTGTACAAACTTACTGAGCCATCAACACCCAACTCTCAATACCCAGCCATACAGTTACTGTACAAACTTACTGAGCCATCAACACCCAACTCTCAATACCCAGCCATACAGTTACTGTACAAACTTACTGAGCCATCAACACCCAACTCTCAACTGAAATGGAACTCTGATTTGGCTTAATTATTATGATTGTTTGAAAAGTGAACTAGATTCATCCATCTAACCAATCCAAGAAGACTACTTACTGCTCATCACCAGACTCTAGAACCCCTCTAGACTCTAGAATCCTGCCCTGTTAGTTCTGGTTCTAGATCTCTGAAGAAGACAACATATTATGTCATCATAGAACCTTTAACTTTAGACATTCTCTGTCTCTCTCTGTCTCTCTCTCTGTCGCTCTCTCAGCAACACACACACACACACACACACACAATGACCCTGTTACCATAGTCTGTACAAACCACTTCTCCACACTAACATTTCAACAGAATCCTTGTCCAACCAAACCCATATACATGAGAGTGCAGAATGGAACAGGAGTGGATTACCCTTGATGACAGCCAGAGAAGCAGAACAGGACACTCATCTACCTGCTGAAGAGGCCCGCTGGGCCAAAACTGGTTGAATCGACGTTGATTCCACGTCATTTCAACCCCAAAAAATTCAATGTGATGAAGTTGAATCAACGAGAAAAACTGATTGGATTTGAAACAGAGTTGTCAACGTAAGGGAATTCTGTCATTTCTTTCACCAAACTTGTAACTTCAATCCAATCCAATGTCAGGTGGGACGGACTGTCATGTGGGACGGACTGTCATGTGGGACGGACTGTGGGAAGGACTGTCATGTGGGACGGACTGTCATGTGGGACGGACTGCCATGTGGGACGGACTGTCATGTGGGACGGGGACGGACTGTCATGTGGGACGGACTGTCAGGTGGGACGGACTGCCATGTGGGACGGACTGCCATGTGGGATGGACTGTCATGTGGGACGGGGACGGACTGTCATGTGGGAAGGACTGTCATGTGGGAAGGACTGTCATGTGGGAAGGACTGTCATGTGGGACGGGGACGGACTGTCATGTGGGACGGACTGTCATGTGGGACGGACTGTCATGTGGGACGGACTGCCATGTGGGACGGACTGTGGGAAGGACTGTCATGTGGGACGGACTGTCATGTGGGAAGGACTGTTATGTGGGAAGGACTGTCAGGTGGGACGGGGACGGACTGTCACGTGGGACGGACTGCCATGTGGGACGGACTGTCATGTGGGACGGACTGTCATGTGGGAAGGACTGTCATGTGGGACGGGGACGGACTGTCATGTGGGACGGACTGCCATGTGGGACGGACTGCCAGGTGGGACGGACTGTCATGTGGGAAGGACTGTCATGTGGGACGGGGACGGACTGTCATGTGGGACGGACTGTCATGTGGGACGGGGACGGACTGTCATGTGGGACGGACTGCCAGGTGGGACGGACTGCCAGGTGGGACGGACTGTCATGTGGGAAGGACTGTGGGACGGACTGTCATGTGGGACGGACTGTCAGGTGGGAAGGACTGTCATGTGGGACGGACTGTCATGTGGGACGGACTGTCATGTGGGACGGACTGTCATGTGGGACGGACTGCCAGGTGGGACGGACTGCCAGGTGGGACGGACTGTCAGGTGGGAAGGACTGTCATGTGGGACGGACTGTCATGTGGGACGGACTGTCATGTGGGAAGGACTGTGGGACGGACTGCCATGTGGGAAGGACTGTGGGACGGACTGTCATGTGGGACGGACTGTCAGGTGGGAAGGACTGTCATGTGGGACGGACTGTCATGTGGGACGGACTGTCATGTGGGAAGGACTGTGGGACGGACTGTCATGTGGGACGGACTGTCAGGTGGGAAGGACTGTCATGTGGGAAGGACTGTGGGACGGACTGTCATGTGGGACGGACTGTCATGTGGGACGGACTGTGGGACGGACTGCCATGTGGGACGGACTGTCATGTGGGACGGACTGTCATGTGGGACGGACTGTGGGACGGACTGTCATGTGGGACGGACTGTCATGTGGGAAGGACTGTGGGACGGACTGTCATGTGGGACGGACTGTCATGTGGGACGGACTGTGGGACGGACTGCCATGTGGGACGGACTGTGGGACGGACTGTCATGTGGGACGGACTGTCATGTGGGACGGACTGTGGGACGGACTGTCACGTGGGACGGACTGTAGACGTGGACTGTATTTCTATTGTATTATGTAATTGAGACGCTACCAGAGGCTGTGTTTTTTTAACCTGAATCGCATCCGTAGTTTGTAACCAACGAAATACAGTCGACTTATTCTATTCTACCAAGAAGACCTTTATTTATTCAAACCTATGGTACATCCCACATGTTCCCTAAATGAACTACTTCTGCCCAGGGCTCGTCGGGATGGGGAGGTTGTGGTAGTGTTGGGGGTGGTGGTGGTTTGGGTGGTTGGATTGGGGGTGGAGGTGGTGTTGGGGGAGGTTGTGGTAGTGTTGGGGGTGGAGGTGGTGTTGGGGGTGGAGGTGATGGGGAGGTGGAGGTGTTGGGGGAGAGGTTGTGGTAGTGTTGGGGGTGGAGGTGGGATTGGGGGTGGTGTTGGAGGTGGTGGTAGTGTTGGGGGTGGAGGTGGTGGTGGGGGTGGAGGTGATGGGGATAATGTGGTAGTGTTGGGGTGGAGGTGATGGGGATAATGTGGTAGTGTTGGGGGTGGAGGTGATGGGGGTGGGGGTGGAGGTGATGGGGTGGAGGTGGTGTTGGGGGTGGAGGTGATGGGGATAATGTGGTAGTGTTGGGGGTGTAGGTGATGGGGGTGAAGGTGATGGGGGTGGTGGTGGAGGTGATGGGGGTGGTGGTGGAGGTGATGGGAGTGGTGGTGGAGATGATGGGGGTGGAGGTGGTGTTGGGGGTGGAGGTGATGGGGATAATGTGGTAGTGTTGGGGTGGAGGTGATGGGGATGGGGGTGGAGGTGATGGGGGTGGTGGTGGAGGTGATGGGGGCGGAGGTGATGGGGGTGGTGGTGGAGGTGATGGGGGTGGAGGTGATGGGGTGGTGGTGGAGGTGATGGGGGTGGTGTTGGGGGTGGAGGTGGAGGTGATGGGGATAATGTGGTAGTGTTGGGGGTGGAGGTGGAGGTGATGGGGGTGGTGGTGGAGGTGATGGGGGTGGAGGTGGAGGTGATGGGGGTGGAGGTGGTGTTGGGGGTGGAGGTGGAGGTGATGGGGATAATGTGGTAGTGTTGGGGGTGGAGGTGATGGGGATGGAGGTGGTGGTGGAGGGGATGGAGGTGGAGGTGGTGGTGATGGGGATGGAGGTGGAGGTGGTGGTGATGGGGATAATGTATTTATATTTTTTATTGAACCTTTATTGAACTAGACAAGTCAGTTAAGAACACGTTTTTATAATGCTTGATGTTTCACTCCTGTCTGTTTTGAAATAAGGGGCTACTGCAACGCAGCGTACTAATGCTCTTCCTGTAGATGACTGAATCCTAGGGTCCCATATAGCACCCTATACCCTATAGAGTGAACCACTTTACACCAGTGGCCATAGGGCTCTGGTCGAAAGTAGTGCACTAACTAGGGCAGCGGTTCTCAAAGTGGGGTACTGTAGGGTATCCATTTTAGTAGATCTCAATATATACACTTCATGACCAAAAGTATGTGGACGCCTACTCGTCAAATATCTCATTCCAAAATCATGGGCATTAATATGAAGTTTGTCCCCTTTTTGCTGCTATAACAGCCTCTACTCTTCTGGGAAGGCTTTCCTCTAGATGATGGAACATTGCTGTTATAACAGCCTCCACTCTTCTGAGAAGGCTTTCCACTAGATGATGGAACATTGCTGCTATAACAGCCTCCACTCTTCTGGGAAGGCTTTCCACTAGATGTTGGAACATTGCTGCTATAACAGCCTCCACTCTTCTGAGAAGGCTTTCCACTAGATGATGGAACATTGCTGCTATAACAGCCTCCACTCTTCTGAGAAGGCTTTCCACTAGATGATGGAACATTGCTGCGGGGACTTGCTTCCATTCAGCCACAAGAGCATTTGTGAGATCAGGCACTGATGTTGGGCGATTAGGCCTGGCTCGAAGTCGGCGTTCTAATTAATTCCAAAGGTGTTCGATGGGGTTGAGGTCAGGGCTCTGTGCAGGCCAGTCGAGTTCTTCAACACCGTTCTCGACAAACTATTTCTGTACGGACCTTGCTTTGTGCTGAAACAGGAAAGGGCCTTCCCCAAACTGTTGCAAAAAAAGTTAGAGGCACAGAATCATCTAGAATGTCATTGTATGCTGTAGCGTTAAGATTTCCCTTCACTGGAACTAAGGGACCTAGCCTGGAACCATGAAAAACACGGCGGTCCCGTTCTGTGAGCTTGTGTGGCCTACCACTTCGCGGCTGAGCCGTTGTTGCTCCTGGACATTTACACTTCACAATAACAGCACTTACAGTTGACCGGGGCAGTTCTAGCAGGGCAGAAATTTCACGAACTGACTGACTTGTAGGAAAGGTGGCATCCTATGACGGTGCCACATTTGAAAGTCACTGAGCTCTTCAGTAAGGGCCATTCTACTGCCAATGTTTGTCTACGGAGATTGCATGTCGGTGTGCTCGATTTTATACACCTGTCAGCAAACGGGTGTTGCTGAAATAGCCAAATCCACTAATTTGAAGGGGTGTCCACATACTTTTTATTTTATTTTTTACATATAGTCAATATTACTAACAACAACAGATTAAAATCATTTTGGCGAAGGGATCCGTGGAATAAGTTAAGAGAGTGTAATACATTAAAATACAATGTAATTTTATTAATCTACACGTTTCTGTCCTCAACCCTGGGTGGCTTACAGGGATATTGGTATCCACAGTACTCCACCAATTGTACATTTTTCAACTCAATTACCCCTCAAAATATTATATTTTTTACAAACAGAAATGCACTGTAATTTAAGCTTTAAAATGGCAATGATTTCTTTCTGCCTCGTGGCAAAATGAGTAGAATTGCAGAAAATTCGGCGACATTTTCTCATTGCCAAGGAGATGGGTCTTTAAAACGTTCCTTCCCGGGATCAAAGACTTGGTTCGTCCGGCAACGCCATGCCAACGCCAACGCCATGCCAACGTCATAGTAGAAGTCCTCGTGTTTTTATCTCACTCGAGTTGTGTTCTGATTAGGAGTTTGAGAACCCCTTATCTAAGACATCGTTTTTTGTATGATTGTTCTTGAAAATGCTCTTTATGTGAAGGAGATGTATAGATGGATTGATTATTGATGTTTACACAGAGTATCTTTGATTTTTCATATAACATTGTTGTTCTTTTTTAAATATTTTTTTTACTTAATATATGATTTTAATGATGAATGGAATATCCCATTAAGGTATTAGCTGTCTACAAGCAGGGCTGTTTCCTGGTTGTCTATAAGCAGGGCTGTTTCCTGGTTGTCTATAAGCAGGGCTGTTTCCTGGTTGTCTATAAGCAGGACTGTTTCCTGGTTGTCTACAAGCAGGGCTGTTTCCTGGTTGTCTACAAGCAGTGCTGTTTCCTGGTTGTCTATAAGCAGGGATGTTTCCTGGTTGTCTATAAGCAGGGCTGTTTCCTGGTTGTCTACAAGCAGGGCTGTTTCCTGGTTGTCTACAAGCAGTGCTGTTTCCTGGTTGTCTACAAGCAGGACTGTTGACAGGGAGTGGCAAGAAGTAGAATGATAGCACAATCAGACTGGTACCCAGGCTAGCGCTAGTGGTTGATGGGCTACAAAACCTTCAAAAAACAAAGACAGGATGCTTCACCTAGAGCAACTCTAGAACAACTCTAGAGCAACTCTCGAACAACTCTAGAACAACTCTCGAACAACTCTCGAACAACTCTAGACCTACTGGAGTGTTCACTTCAGCACACAGTGTCTGTGTCCCAAATGGCACCCAATTCCCTATTTAGGGCAATACATTTGACCTGGGCCCATAGGTCTCTCGTCAAAAGTAGTGAACTATATAGCGAATAGGGTCCCATTTGGGACAGAGGCAGTGAGATCAGTGACACTTGGCATTCACCCTGAAATGATCCCTTTTAAAATCCCTTTAACATCCCTTTAAAATCCATTCAAAATCCCTTTAAAAACCCTGTCAAATGGGCTAACTAACTAACTAACTAACTAACTACAGAGGATTTATGTCTTGAGGCATCCTTTTTGTAAGCGTATTCATTTCCTTGATGTCATTAGGAATCAAACAAAGCACTCCACAGGGGGACTTGGATGGTCATCAACCATCTTCCAACTGCCGGTTCTTTGGGGTGATGGTTCTTTGGGGTGATGGTTTTGGGGTGATGGTTTTTGGGGTGATGGTTCTTTGGGGTGATGGTTCTTTGGGGTGATGGTTATTCGGGGTGATGGTTCTTTGGGGTGATGGTTCTTTGGGGTGATGGTTCTTTGGGGTGATGGTTCTTTGGGTTGATGGTTCTTTGGGGTGATGGTTATTCAGGGTGATGGTTCTTTGGGGTGATGGTTCTTTGGGGTGATGGTTATTCGGGGTGATGGTTATTTGGGGTGATGGTTCTTTGGGGTGATGGTTATTTGGGGTGATGGTTCTTTGTGGTGATGGTTCTTTGTGGTGATGGTTCTTTGGGGTGATGGTTATTTGGGGTGATGGTTATTTGGGGTGTTGGTAGACCTATGGAAATATATTGGGGTGTTGGTAGACCTATGGAGATATATTGGGGTGTTGGTAGACCTATGGAGATATATTGGGGTGTTAATCGGCCTATGGAGATATATTGGGGTGTTGGTCGGCCTATGGAGATATATTGGGGTGTTGGTAGACCTATGAAGATATATTGGGGTGTTGGTAGACCTATGGAGATATACTGGTGTGTTGGTAGACCTATGGAGATATATTGGGGTGTTGGTAGACCTATGAAGATATATTGGGGTGTTGGTAGATCTATGGAGATATATTGGGTTGTTGGTAGATCTATGGAGATATATTGGGGTGTTGGTCGGCCTATGGAGATATATTGGGGTGTTGGTAGACCTATGGAGATATATTGGGGTGTTGGTACATCTATGGAGATATATTGGGGTGTTAGTTATTTGGGGTGTTGGTAGCTCTATGGAGATATATTGGGGTGTTGGTAGACCTATGGAGATATATTGGGGTGTTGGTAGACCTATGGAGATATATTGGGGTGTTGGTACATCTATGGAGATATATTGGGGTGTTAGTTATTTGGGGTGTTGGTAGCTCTATGGAGATATATTGGGGTGTTGGTAGACCTATGGAGATATATTGGGGTGTTGGTAGACCTATGGAGATATATTGGGGTGTTGGTACATTTATGGAGATATATTGGGGTGTTAGTTATTTGGGGTGTTGGTAGCTCTATGGAGATATATTGGGGTGTTAGTTATTTGGTGTGTTGGTAGATCTATGGAGATATATTGGGGTGTTGGTAGACCTATGGAGATATATTGGGGTGTTGGTAGACCTATGGAGATATATTGGGGTGTTGGTAGACCTATGGAGATATATTGGGGTGTTGGTAGACCTATGGAGATATATTGGGGTGTTGGTAGACCTATGGAGATATATTGGGGTGTTGGTAGACCTATGGAGATATATTGGGGTGTTGGTAGACCTATGGAGATATATTGGGGTGTTGGTACATCTATGGAGATATATTGGGGTGTTAGTTATTTGGGGTGTTGGTAGATCTATGGAGATATATTGGGGTGTTAGTTATTTGGGGTGTTGGTAGACCTATGGAGATATATTGGGGTGTTGGTAGACCTATGGAGATATATTGGGGTGTTGGTAGACCTATGGAGATATATTGGGGTGTTGGTAGACCTATGGAGATATATTGGGGTGTTAGTTATTTGGGGTGTTGGTAGATCTATGGAGATATATTGGGGTGTTAGTTATTTGGGGTGTTGGTAGAACTATGGAGATATATTGGGGTGTTGGTCGGCCTATGGAGATATATTGGGGTGTTGGTAGACCTATGGAGATATATTGGGGTGTTGGTAGACCTATGGAGATATATTGGGGTGTTGGTCGGCCTATGGAGATATATTGGGGTGTTGGTAGACCTATGGAGATATATTGGGGTGTTGGTAGACCTATGGAGATATATTGGGGTGTTGGTAGACCTATGGAGATATATTGGGGTGTTAGTTATTTGGGGTGTTGGTAGACCTATGGAGATATATTGGGGTGTTGGTCGGCCTATGGAGATATATTGGGGTGTTGGTAGACCTATGGAGATATATTGGGGTGTTGATCGGCCTATGGAGATATATTGGGGTGTTGGTCGGCCTATGGAGATATATTGGGGTGTTGGTAGACCTATGAAGATATATTGGGGTGTTGGTAGACCTATGGAGATATACTGGTGTGTTGGTAGACCTATGGAGATATATTGGGGTGTTGGTAGACCTATGAAGATATATTGGGGTGTTGGTAGACCTATGGAGATATACTGGTGTGTTGGTAGACCTATGGAGATATATTGGGGTGTTGGTAGACCTATGAAGATATATTGGGGTGTTGGTAGATCTATGGGGATATATTGGGTTGTTGGTAGATCTATGGAGATATATTGGGGTGTTGGTCGGCCTATGGAGATATATTGGGGTGTTGGTAGACCTATGGAGATATATTGGGGTGTTGGTACATCTATGGAGATATATTGGGGTGTTAGTTATTTGGGGTGTTGGTAGCTCTATGGAGATATATTGGGGTGTTGGTAGACCTATGGAGATATATTGGGGTGTTGGTAGACCTATGGAGATATATTGGGGTGTTGGTACATCTATGGAGATATATTGGGGTGTTAGTTATTTGGGGTGTTGGTAGCTCTATGGAGATATATTGGGGTGTTGGTAGACCTATGGAGATATATTGGGGTGTTGGTAGACCTATGGAGATATATTGGGGTGTTGGTACATTTATGGAGATATATTGGGGTGTTAGTTATTTGGGGTGTTGGTAGCTCTATGGAGATATATTGGGGTGTTAGTTATTTGGTGTGTTGGTAGATCTATGGAGATATATTGGGGTGTTGGTAGACCTATGGAGATATATTGGGGTGTTGGTAGACCTATGGAGATATATTGGGGTGTTGGTAGACCTATGGAGATATATTGGGGTGTTGGTAGACCTATGGAGATATATTGGGGTGTTGGTAGACCTATGGAGATATATTGGGGTGTTGGTAGACCTATGGAGATATATTGGGGTGTTGGTACATCTATGGAGATATATTGGGGTGTTAGTTATTTGGGGTGTTGGTAGATCTATGGAGATATATTGGGGTGTTAGTTATTTGGGGTGTTGGTAGACCTATGGAGATATATTGGGGTGTTAGTTATTTGGGGTGTTGGTAGACCTATGGAGATATATTGGGGTGTTGGTAGACCTATGGAGATATATTGGGGTGTTGGTAGACCTATGGAGATATATTGGGGTGTTAGTTATTTGGGGTGTTGGTAGATCTATGGAGATATATTGGGGTGTTAGTTATTTGGGGTGTTGGTAGAACTATGGAGATATATTGGGGTGTTGGTCGGCCTATGGAGATATATTGGGGTGTTGGTAGACCTATGGAGATATATTGGGGTGTTGGTAGACCTATGGAGATATATTGGGGTGTTGGTCGGCCTATGGAGATATATTGGGGTGTTGGTAGACCTATGGAGATATATTGGGGTGTTGGTAGACCTATGGAGATATATTGGGGTGTTGGTAGACCTATGGAGATATATTGGGGTGTTAGTTATTTGGGGTGTTGGTAGACCTATGGAGATATATTGGGGTGTTGGTCGGCCTATGGAGATATATTGGGGTGTTGGTCGGCCTATGGAGATATATTGGGGTGTTGGTAGACCTATGGAGATATATTGGGGTGTTGGTAGATCTATGGAGATATATTGGGGTGTTGGTCGGCCTATGGAGATATATTGGGGTGTTGGTACATCTATGGAGATATATTGGGGTGTTAGTTATTTGGGGTGTTGGTAGACCTATGGAGATATATTGGGGTGTTAGTTATTTGGGGTGTTGGTAGCTCTATGGAGATATATTGGGGTGTTAGTTATTTGGGGTGTTGGTAGCTCTATGGAGATATATTGGGGTGTTAGTTATTTGGGGTGTTGGTAGACCTATGGAGATATATTGGGGTGTTGGTAGACCTATGGAGATATATTGGGGTGTTGGTCGGCCTATGGAGATATATTGGTGTGTTGGTAGACCTATGGAGATATATTGGGGTGTTAGTTATTTGGGGTGTTGGTAGCTCTATGGAGATATATTGGGGTGTTAGTTATTTGGGGTGTTGGTAGCTCTATGGATATATATTGGGGTGTTAGTTATTTGGGGTGTTGGTAGACCTATGGAGATATATTGGGGTGTTGGTAGACCTATGGAGATATATTGGGCTGTTGGTCGGCCTATGGAGATATATTGGTGTGTTGGTAGACCTATGGAGATATATTGGTGTGTTGGTAGATCTATGGAGATATATTGGGGTGTTGGTAGACCTATGAAGATATATTGGTGTGTTGGTACATCTATGGAGATATATTGGGGTGTTAGTTATTTGGGGTGTTGGTAGATCTATGGAGATACAGTGTATTCGGAAAGTATTCAGACCCCTTGACTTTTTCTACATTTTGTTACGTTACAGCCTTATTATAACATGGGTTAAATCGTTTTTACCCTCATTGTTCTACACACAGCACCCCATAATGACATCACAATACCCCATAATGACATCACAATACCCCATAATGACATCACAATACCCCATAATGACAAAGCAAAAACAGGTTTTTAGAAAAGGTTGCATATTTTAAAAAATTTAAAAACTTTTTTTAAAGATATCATATTTACATAAGTATTCAGACCCTTTACTCAGTACTTTGTTGAAGCACCTTTGGCAGTGATTACAGCCTGAGTCTTCTTGGGTATGACGCTACAAGCTTGGCACACCTGTATTTGGGGAGTTTCTGACTTCTCTGCAGATCCTCTCAAGCTCTGTCAGGTTGGATGAGGAACGTCACTGCACAGCTGTTTTCAGGTCTCTTCAGAGATGTTCAATCGGGTTCAAGTCCGGGCTCTGGCTGGGCCACTCAAGGACATTCAGAGACTTGTCCCGAAGCCACTCCTGCGTTGTCTTGGCTGTGTTCTTAGGGTCGTTGTCCTGTTGGAAGGTGAACCATCACCCCAGTCTGAGGTCCTGAGCGCTCTAGAGCAGGTTTTCATCAAGGATCTCTCTGTACTATACTCCAGTGGTGCCATGTTTCCTCCAGGCGTGACTCTTGGCATTCAGGCCAAATATTTCAATATTGGTTTCATCAGACCATCATGGTCTGAGAGTCTTTTAGGTGCCTTTTGGCAAACTCCAAGTGGGCTGTCATGTGCCTTTTACTGAGGAGTGGCTTCCGTCTGGCCCCTCTAAAGGCCTGATTGGTAGAGTGCTGCAGAGATGGTTGTCCTTCTGGAAGGTTCTCCCATCTCCACAGAGGAACTCTGGAGCTCTGTCAAAGTGACCATCGGGTTCTTGGTCACCTCCCTGACCAAGGCCATTCTCCACCAATTGCTCAGTTTTGCCGGTCGGCAAGCTCTAGGAAGAGTCTTGGTGGTTCCAAACTTCTCCATTTAAGACTGATGGAGACCACTGTGTTCTTGGGGACCTTCAATGCTGCAGACATTTTTTTGGTACCCTTCCCCCAGATCTGTGCCTCGACACAATCCTGTCTCAGAGCTCTACGGACAATTAGAGTAGAGCTCTGAGACAGGATTGAAGTTTTCTCCTAGATACTGATCTTGGGTCAGTTTTGCATATTCCTCATGGTTGGTTAAGGTTGTGGATTGGAGGAGAGGAAGATGATCCTAGATCTGTATCTAGAGGACATTTCACCCTGGAACTCATTAATGCCATTGCCAACTCTCTAAACACGTAGTTGTTTTTTCTGTTTGCCTCTTTGTTGAGTCATTATGCAGACTACTAGACAGACTCTTTCCCACACTGCCCAAAAATATCTACACAGGCCCAGCACTGAGGAGGTCACTGGACACACGTGTGTGTGTGTGTGTGTGTGTGTGTGTTGTGAGAGAGAGAGAGAGAGAGAGAGAGAGAGAGAGAGAGAGAGAGAGAGAGAGAAACAGGTAGACGGAGGGGGACTGAGACAGAGAGAGACGGGGGAGGGAGACAGAGAGAGGGGCGAGGGAGACAGAGAGAGGGGCGAGGGAGACAGAGAGAGGGGCGAGGGAGACAGAGAGAGGGGCGAGGGGACAGAGGAGACGAGGAGACAGAGAGGGGCGAGGGAGACAGAGTAAGAGAGAGAGAGAGAGAGAGAGGGGGCGAGGGAGACAGAACCAGGGGCAGGAAGACAGAGTGGGGGGGAGAGAGAGTGGGGGGGAGACAGAGAGAGCGAGGAAGACAGAGAGGGGGAGGGTCATCTCTGATCTAGGCCAAATTAAGACAAAGATGGTCATTATCCCAATGTTATATAACTATTCCAGGATACAAATTAAATTAGCATTCTTTTGTAAACTAGTTTTTAAGCAATTTTGAGACTGAATTTATATTTGATTCAACCAAATACAAATGTGTAGATACTGTCGGTACTGGAAGGTTGATGTTGAACTATTGGTGTAATTTATCCATACTCATTGTAGCTTCTCTAAACCTGCTGTATAGACCACGTTGTCTGATCATTTAAGTCATTTAAGGTGCCTATCCAAGAAGATGTGAGTTGAATGAAATACAAGTTTGAGCACAGGAAACGCACGTGGGTAGTGGCGGTATCAATAACCAAATGCGTCCTGCAGTCCCTCAAGACAACCTTTCTTTACTCTCCTAATTTAGCATAATTTAGCATTCTAGAATTTACATACGGTCGCTGGGCGACACACCGTAGGCAGTTCTCTCAATGTATATAATGCGCGCTTAAGCAATGTGCGTCGGAAATATAAAGTAATCAAATCGAAGCTCTGCTTGGCGGGTTATACAAAAAGTCCAATGTCCTTAAACATTGGTTATACTTTACATATAGTCTGCTTACTTATATGTCAATAAAGACAACTGTTGCTATTGTTATGATTATTGTTATTACTATATTTGGAAGTGTTGCTATTATTACTGATCTCTCTTAGTGTTTTCTGTATCTGTGAATATTCAATAAAATGAGAAGTGTCCAAAAAAGATTTTTCCAATATTTTTCTCTGCGCTCATCTGCCAGAGGTTGAGAGGTTGGGAGGTTGGGAACACGACACACCTCCTCCTCCATGCACCAATGGACATTAAAGAGGAGGAGACTGACGCTACAGAAAAGCAACTACCTAAACTTAATTTCTCCACTTTAAGAGTTGAAATTGAATGACTGTTAGCAGCCGTTTTGTTCAGCAGCATGGCGGCTCCTCTCACTGACCAGGAGAAGCGTAAACAGATCAGTATCAGAGGAATTGTCGGGGTGGAGAACGTCGCCGAGTTGAAGAAAGGTTTTAACCGACACCTCCACTTCACTTTGGTCAAAGACAGGAATGTAGCGACGCCGCGGGATTATTACTTCGCCCTCGCGCACACGGTTCGAGATCACCTGGTGGGAAGATGGATCAGAACCCAGCAGTTCTACTACGAGACCGATCCCAAGGTAAAGTTGTTGGCTTTTCCAAATATCATGCTGTACTTTTGTTTGGAGAATTTATCCTGGCTTTACCTGTCTGTCTTGTGCTGTCCTTATTTGGTCCAGTATTAGCTATTGATGGGTCGTTCCAATGGCTCTTTTTGGTGAACTTTGGGAACCGAATCGTATTTGGTTCCCAGATTTGCATACTGCGTCTACTAACACATTTTTTTGAGTTTCAAACAACGATTATCTGCTAATAAATTACAAAATAATTATCAGAAGATGGTGAATCCTCACTGCAAGAAAAATAATACATAGTGGAGAGAACATATCGATCCGGTGCACGCAGGTTTTTGCACTGCGCCCCTCCCCCCTCCCCCCAAAAAGTGGGGTTATGTATCTAAAATATGTATCTAAAACGTGCATATCACGATCTGACATTGTACCCTACTTTTTTTGGATTACATTTGAGATTTGCAATTGAAAAAAAAAATCAAGGTCGATTTTCAAGAGTTTTGAATAAAGAGCTGTTTGGGACGCAATTTACGCGTCTCTTATTTTTTTTTTATGTCAACGGAGCCAAATAATGTGGCTCTCCGAAAAGACTCGGAATGACCATCACTAGTCACAGCCCCGCCTCCCTTTCTAATACATGTTTCCGTTTGCTGCTCCTCGTCATCATTATCATCATTATGCACCCTCTGGATGCTTCCTGATAATATCTCCTTCCTCCTGAAATGTAACCTAATTTCTACAAATCTAATCGCGTTGGATTGGTGGAGACCATAGTTTAGTGGGCGTTTCCACCATTTATTTCTAATGGCGTTGGATTGGTGGAGACCATAGGTTAGTGGGCGTTTCCACCATTTATTTCTAATAGCGTTGGATTGGTGGAGACCATAGGTTAGTGGGCGTATCCACCATTATTTCTAATAGCGTTGGATTGGTGGAGACCATAGGTTAGTGGGCGTTTCCACCATTTATTTCTAATAGCGTTGGATTGGTGGAGACCATAGGTTAGTGGGCGTATCCACCATTTATTTCTAATAGCGTTGGATTGGTGGAGACTATAGTTTAGTGGGCATTTCCACCATTATTTCTAATAGCGTTGGATTGGTGGAGACCATAGGTTAGTGGGCGTTTCCACCATTATTTCTAATAGCGTTGGATTGGTGGAGACCATAGGTTAGTGGGCGTTTCCACCATTATTTCTTATTCCAGTCATTTTCCTTTTTCAATTTAGTGAAGGGACTTAAACAACTGTACACTTTGGGAGGAAGGAGAGAGAAATTCTGATGAAGACTATATTTAGCCTTACCATGAAGCAATAGGACTCTCATGAAATCATAGTTTCAATGGCCTGGTTGTATTCCGGAAGAATCTGAGAGTAGGAGAGCTGATCTCGGATCAGTTTTGACTTTCACATCATAATGAAAAGGATTACACTCCTACTCTGAGAACGTATTTTATTTTTTTATTGATACGTGCCAGTGTTGTATTAGTACTGAATGTTGCATGTTCCTGGGATGTGTTCATCACTAGGAAGCACACAGAGAATGGAACTAAAGCTGGTTATTGACATACCTGACTTTGTTCAATACAAACTCTTCTTTTTTTTAATGCAAAACGTTTTCTAATTGGAATAAACGGGTTTGCATTGAAAAAATGATTATTTTTTGATTATGGTCTGCCACCTAATGAATACACCCCTGTTCTCCTTGACCAGCGGGTGTACTATCTCTCCCTGGAGTTCTACATGGGCAGAACCCTCCAGAACACCATGATTAACCTGGGGCTGCAGAACGCCTGTGACGAGGCCATCTACCAGGTGAGACAGAACTGAGAGACGTCTGGAGCACACCAATGGCATGACTACAGGCAGGAACCACTGGAGCCAGAGACTAAAACAGCTGTTACAAGAGACAGAATTTCTCAACAACTGTGAAAGCGTGATTAACACACCTTAGTCGAGCAGGTTAAGCGTGATTAACACCTTAGTCGAGCAGGTTAAGCGTGATTAACACACCTTTAGTCGTGCAGGTTAAGCGTGATTGCCACACCTTAGTCGAGCAGGTTAAGCGTGATTAACACACCTTAGTCGAGCAGGTTAAGCGTTATTAACACACCTCAGTCGAGCAGGTTAAGCGTAATGATGTGATGCATCAGCTCATACATTATTAAATGTTCTATTTTTTTGTTGTTGTATTGCCTGAACAAGTTGAATTTGAGTTATTTATTTGAAGTCTCTGTTTGTTGTGTAGCTGGGTTTGGACATGGAGGATCTGGAAGAGATGGAGGAAGATGCCGGGCTGGGGAACGGAGGCCTGGGCAGACTGGCAGGTACAGTATGGACCAAGTGTTAGGTGTGTGTCCTGGCTAACTTCTATGGAGGTTCGTGACCAAAGAAGTTGGCTACAGGGTTCTATTTAATGTAGTACAGAATACAGTGGGTCGTCATCGGTTGGAAAACTACAGCAAACCTCTCCTGTCTGCAAGCCAGAACAGGAAGTTTACCTAACACTATGAGGCTGTTGTTGGCTGGCCAAAACAGGAAGTTTAACCAACCGTAGGAGGCTGTTTGGATGGCTGCATGTCCGTGTTTACACAAGCAGCTCAATTCTCTAAAAAAAAGATCAGATTTGGGCTCCCTGTGTAAACGCAGCCTTTTTGAAATGAGAGCAGATCTTCATTCCACGAAGGAAATTATCAACCTCACTGTAGCCTGGTCCCAGATCTGTTTGTTCTAATAAGCCAACTCCTATAGTCTCTATAACTAACCTCCATAGGAATATTCCAGAACAGATACTAAGAAATACTACACCATACTTTACGCCATACTTTACACCATACTTTACCCCCTACACCATACTTTACACCATACTTTACCCCCTACACCATACTTTACCCCCTACACCATACTTTACACCATACTTTACCCCCTACACCATACTTTACCCCCTACACCATACTTTACACCATACTTTACCCCCTACACCATACTTTACCCCCTACACCATACTTTACCCCCTACACCATACTTTACACCATACTTTACCCCCTACACCATACTTTACCCCCTACACCATACTTTACACCATACTTTACCCCTACACCATACTTTAAGCTATACTCTACCCCTTACACCATACTTTAAGCTATACTCTACCCCCTTACACCATACTTTAAGCTATACTCTACCCCCTTACACCATACTTTAAGCTATACTCTACCCCTTACACCATACTTTAAGCTATACTCTACCCCCTTACACCATACTTTAAGCTATACTCTACCCCCTTACACCATACTTTAAGCTATACTCTACCCCCTTACACCATACTTTAAGCTATACTCTACCCCCCTTACACCATACTTTAAGCTATACTCTACCCCCCTTACACCATACAGGTTTTCTTTGCATCCACTGTGTCTTTAAACTTCATCGGTTTGGTATTTTTGAAAGATCGACTAGTAATGAATTGAAATTCCCTGCCCAGCATGTTTCCTGGACTCGATGGCCACCCTGGGTCTGGCAGCGTACGGTTATGGCATCCGTTATGAGTATGGGATCTTCAATCAGAAGATCAAGAACGGCTGGCAGGTAACAACCCTTCTCTGCTTTATAACCACTGCATTTTAAAGGGGCAATCTGGTATTGATACATCCAGGTTTTTGACTAAATTATTGAGATGTATCATTTGATTCTTGGAGAATATAATTAATAAATGCATCATGAGCTTATTTAAACTGTCTTACCCTATTAGATATAGATCCCCCTTGCTTGAGACTCAATAGAGAACAAAAGAGCAAAGGTCCATATGCTACTTATCATTTTATCTATAAATGGTCTGCCACAACAAGTGAAAAACGTTACACATTTTAGGTTTCCTCTGTAAAAGCCATTTGCCCGACGACGAGCTCATGGACAACGAGTCATTTCATACAAGCGCATTTGTTTTCCGTATAGATACACTCTACTGCAAAGAATGAAATCCTTGTGGTTTGTCATTGTTAAAATAAGTGTAACTTCTACAACACTATTCGTTATGTAGAGGACAGGTTTCATGCCTCTCCACTTCAGTCAATGAATAATCAAAACAATCTAGTTCAGTGTTCAGAAGTGCATTGCACTGCAAACACACAGCCCAAATTGAAAAGGGCAAAAACCCTCCGGTGTGTAATGTTGTTATCAGAATCCAAACAAGGGCAACAACTCGTCGATTGGTTGGCTCAGAGGTTGAGAAGGCTATCTCAACCTCTGAGCTCCCAAATGTAGTGGCTCCCTATGTAGTGTACTACTTTGGACCAGGGGCCGTAGGGCTCTGTTCATAAGATGTTCACTATATAGGGAATAGGGTGCTATTTGGGATAAAAGCCAGTGTTTCACCACTTCAAACGAGAGTGAAGACAGGCAGCAGCAAACCTCTTTCTGTTAAATGATTGACCGACACCGCAGACCTGGGTTCAAATACTATTCAAAATAATGTCTAATACTTTATCTGGGCTTGTTTGATGCAGTGGAACCAATCAAATAATCCTTCCCATTTGACACCTAAGAGTCCAATCAGATTAGAGCAGACCTGGGTTCAAATACTATTCAAAATAATGTCTAATACTTTATCTGGGCTTGTTTGATGCAGTGGAACCAATCAAATAATCCTGCCCATTTGACACCTAAGAGTCCAATCAGATTAGAGCAGACCTGGGTTCAAATACTATTCAAAATAATGTCTAATACTTTATCTGGGCTTGTTTGATGCAGTGGAACCAATCAAATAATCCTGCCCATCTGACACCTAAGAGTCCAATCAGATTGGAGCGAACGCTAAAATGTATTTGAAAGGTTCCAGGTCTGCAACACTGTGGCGACCCACATCCTTCCTCTCTATGGCTCCAGCCTGGATTGCAACAGTGTGACAGGGGTGGATTTCAATTGAAATTAACCCCGGCTGCCCAGGAGGCCCCACTGATAAAATATTATGACAAAAATGTGTTCAAAACAATTATGTATGGCCTATTGTGTTTATTTTTATTCTGAAATTAAAAGTGACATGAAAGATATTTTAAGTTGTGTAATAATAGCAGCAGGTCATGTCTGTGGGGAAATTTCTAGTTTGGGGGCACTCAACGGTATTTTGAAACTGGGGCCCCCTGGCTAGTGAGGACGTCTTTAGACCATCGTTCAGTCAGATCACACTGACTGAATGAAGAAACGTTTTAGAATGAGAAGCTCAGCTGTTGTATTTGTACAGTCATCTTTGGGGTGGCAGGGTAGCCTAGTGGTTAGAGTGTAGAGGCGGCAGGGTAGCCTAGTGGTTAGAGTGTAGAGGCGGCAGGGTAGCCTAGTGGTTAGAGTGTAGAGGCGGCAGGGTAGCCTAGTGGTTAGAGTGTAGAGGCGGCAGGGTAGCCTAGTGGTTAGAGTGTAGAGGCGGCAGGGTAGCCTAGTGGTTAGAGTGTAGAGGCGGCAGGGTAGCCTAGTGGTTAGAGCGTTGGACTAGTAACCGGAAGGTACAAATCTGTCATTCTGCCCCCTGAACAGGCAGTTTAACCCACTGTTCCTAGGCCGTCACTGAAAATAAGAATTTGTTCTTAACTGACTTGCCTAGTTAAATAAAGGTAAAATAAATAAATAAAAATCTAGAGCAAACTGGTCCCCCCCCCAGGGGTCCGCAAATTATTATTATACTGAACAAATATATCGACTCATGTAAAGTGTTGGTCCCTGAGCTGAAATAAAATATCCCATAAATGTTCCATACGTACAAAAAGCTTATTTCTTCTAAATGTTGTGTGTTTACATCTCTGTTAGTGAGCCTTTCTCCTTTGCCAAGATTGTCCAGCCACCTGACAGGTGTGGCATAATCAAGAAGCTGATTAAACAGCATGATCATTACACAGGTGCACCTTGTGCTGGGGGGACAATAAAAGGCCACTTTAAAATGTGCAGTTTTGTCACACAACACAATGCAACGGATGTCTCAAGTTTTGAGGGAGCGTGCATTTAGCATGCTGACTGCAGGAATGTCCACCAGAGCTGTTGCCAGAGAATTGAATGTTCATTTATCTACCATAAGCCACCTCCAACATCATTTTAGAGAAGCCTCCCAACCGCAGACCACATGTAACCACGCCAGCCCAGGACCTCCACGTCCGGCTTCTTCATCTGCAGGATTGTCTGAGACAGCTGATGAAACAGAACTATTTCATGTGAAATCCATAGATTAGGGCCTAATGAATTCATTTCAATTGACAGATTTCCTTTCAACAAACTAAACTCTGTAAAATGTTTTCATTTTATATTTTTTGTTCAGTATAGTTATATATTTATTTGGTGTGGGAAAATGTATTTAATATTGCTAGCTGCAACATAATACCATTTTAGTATGAATGAAGTTGGAAGTACAGTAGTTTCACTAGACAAGGCTAACTAGCGTTAGCGCAAAGACTAGCGTTAGCGCAAAGACTAGCGTTAGCGCAAAGACTAGCGTTAGCGCAAAGTCTACAGGAACAGTTAGCATGCCGACTCTGGGGAAGTAGAAAAATGGCTTTATTGCCATAGTTTGAGATTCTCTTAAAATAGATGAAATTACAGTCAGCTGCGCTAATTCGTTTTTCTTCTTCTGTATAGAACATTCTTACGCGGGTCATCTAAGTAGTCAGTTTTGGGATGGGAAACTTTGTCAAATGAATCTACTAAAACCTGATGTTGAACTACACTGAGCAAAAATATACATGAAACAGTTTCAAAGATTTTACTGAGTAACTGTTCATATAAGGAAATCAGTCAATTGAAATATATTAATTTGGTCCTAAGCTATGGATTTCACCTGACTGGCCACTATACTTCCGGCGCCGACAGAGATGGCCGCCTCGCTTCGCGTTCCTAGGAAACTATGCAGTTTTTTTGTTATTTTACATGTTATTTCTTACATTAGTATCCCAGGTCATCTTAGGTTTCATTACATACAGTCGAGAAGAACTACTGAATATAAGATCAGCGTCAACTCACAATCAGTACGACCAAGAATATGTTTTCCGCGACGCGGATCCTGTGTTCTGCCTTACAAACAGGACAACAGAATGGATCGCATGCAGCGACCCAAGGAAACGACTCCGAAAAAGAGGGAAACGTAGCGGTCTTCTGGTCAGACTCCGGACAAGGGCACATCGCGCACCACTCCCCAGCATTCTTCTTGCCAATGTCCAGTCTCTTGACAACAAGGTTGATGAAATCCGAGCAAGGGTAGCATTCCAGAGGGACATCAGAGACTGCAACGTTCTCTGCTTCACGGAAACATGGCTTACTGGGAAGACGCTATCCGATGCGGTGCAGCCAACGGGTTTCTCCACGCATCGCGCCGACAGAAACAAACATCTTTCTGGTAAGAAGAGTGGCGGGGGCGTATGCCTCATGACTAACGAGACATGGTGTGATGAAGGAAACATACAGGAACTCAAATCCTTCTGTTCACCTGATTTAGAATTACTCACAATCAAATGTAGGCCGCATTATCTTCCAAGAGAATTCTCTTCGATTATAATCACAGCCGTATATATCCCCCCCAAGCAGACACATCGATGGCTCTGAACGAACTTTATTTAACTCTTTGCAAACTGGAAACCATTTATCCGGAAGCTGCATTCATTGTAGCTGGGGATTTTAACAAAGCTAATCTGAAAACAAGACTCCCTAAATTTTATCAGCATATCGATTGCGCGACCAGGGGTGGTAAAACCTTGGATCATTGTTACTCTAACTTCCGCGACGCATATAAGGCCCTGCCCCGCCCCCCTTTCGGAAAAGCTGACCACGACTCCATTTTGTTGATCCCTGCCTACAGGCAGAAACTTAAACAAGAGGCTCCCACGCTGAGGTCTGTCCAACGCTGGTCAGACCAAGCTGACTCCACACTCCAAGACTGCTTCCATCACGTGGACTGGGACATGTTTCGTATTGCGTCAGATAAAAATATTGACGAATACGCTGATTCGGTGTGCGAGTTCATTAGAACGTGCGTTGAAGATGTCGTTCCCATAGCAACGATAAAAACATTCCCTAACCAGAAACCGTGGATTGATGGCAGCATTCGCGTGAAACTGAAAGCGCAAACCACTGCTTTTAATCAGGGCAAGGTGTCTGGCAACATGACCGAATACAAACAGTGCAGCTATTCCCTCCGCAAGGCTATTAAACAAGCTAAGCGTCAGTACAGAGACAAAGTAGAATTTCAATTCAACGGCTCAGACACAAGAGGCATGTGGCAGGGTCTACAGTCAATCACGGACTACAAGAAGAAACCCAGCCCAGTCACGGACCAGGATGTCTTGCTCCCAGGCAGACTAAATAACTTTTTGCCCGCTTTGAGGACAATACAGTGCCACTGACACGGCCTGCAACGAAAACATGCGGTCTCTCCTTCACTGCAGCCGAGGTGAGTAAGACATTTAAACGTGTTAACCCTCGCAAGGCTGCAGGCCCAGACGGCATCCCCAGCCGCGCCCTCAGAGCATGCGCAGACCAGCTGGCCGGTGTGTTTACGGACATATTCAATCAATCCCTATACCAGTCTGCTATTCCCACATGCTTCAAGAGGGCCACCATTGTTCCTGTTCCCAAGAAAGCTAAGGTAACTGAGCTAAACGACTACCGCCCGTAGCACTCACTTCCGTCATCATGAAGTGCTTTGAGAGACTAGTCAAGGACCATATCACCTCCACCCTACCTGACACCCTAGACCCACTCCAATTTGCTTACCGCCCAAATAGGTCCACAGACGATGCAATCTCAACCACACTGCACACTGCCCTAACCCACCTGGACAAGAGGAATACCTATGTGAGAATGCTGTTCATCGACTACAGCTCGGCATTCAACACCATAGTACCCTCCAAGCTCGTCATCAAGCTCGAGACCCTGGGTCTCGACCCCGCCCTGTGCAACTGGGTACTGGACTTCCTGACGGGCCGCCCCCAGGTGGTGAGGGTAGGCAACAACATCTCCTCCCCGCTGATCCTCAACACGGGGGCCCCACAAGGGTGCGTTCTGAGCCCTCTCCTGTACTCCCTGTTCACCACGACTGCGTGGCCACGCTCCAACTCAATCATCAAGTTTGCGGACGACACAACAGTGGTAGGCTTGATTACCAACAACGACGAGACGGCCTACAGGGAGGAGGTGAGGGCCCTCGGAGTGTGGTGTCAGGAAAATAACCTCACACTCAACGTCAACAAAACTAAGGAGATGATTGTGGACTTCAGGAAACAGCAGAGGGAACACCCCCTATCCACATCGATGGATCAGTAGTGGAGAGGGTAGCAAGTTTAAGTTCCTCGGCATACACATCACAGACAAACTGAATTGGTCCACTCACACTGACAGCGTCGTGAAGAAGGCGCAGCAGCGCCTCTTCAACCTCAGGAGGCTGAAGAAATTCGGCTTGTCACCAAAAGCACTCACAAACTTCTACAGATGCACAATCGAGAGCATCCTGGCGGGCTGTATCACCGCCTGGTACGGCAACTGCTCCGCCCTCAACCGTAAGGCTCTCCAGAGGGTAGTGAGGTCTGCACAACGCATCACCGGGGGCAAACTACCTGCCCTCCAGGACACCTACACCACCTGATGTTACAGGAAGGCCCTAAAGATCATCAAGGACATCAACCACCCGAACCACTGCCTGTTCACCCCGCTATCATCCAGAAGGCGAGGTCAGTACAGGTGCATCAAAGCTGGGACCGAGAGACTGAAAAACAGCTTCTATCTCAAGGCCATCAGACTGTTAAACAGCCACCACTAACATTGAGTGGCTGCTGCCAACACACTGTCATTGACACTGACCCAACTCCAGCCACTTTAATAATGGGAATTGATGGGAAATGATGTAAATATATCACTAGCCACTTTAAACAATGCTACCTTATATAATGTTTCTTACCCTACATTATTCATCTCATATGCATACGTATATACTGTACTCTAGATCATCGACTGCATCCTTATGTCACTAGCCACTTTAACTATGCCACTTTGTTTACTTTGTCTACATACTCATCTCATATGTATATACTGTACTCGATACCATCTACTGTATGCTGCTCTGTACCATCACTCATTCATATATCCTTATGTACATATTCTTTATCCCCTTACACTGTGTATAAGACAGTAGTTTTGGAATTGTTAGTTAGATTACTTGTTGGTTATCACTGCATTGTCGGAACTAGAAGCACAAGCATTTCGCTACACTCGCATTAACATCTGCTAACCATGTGTATGTGACAAATAAAATTTGATTTGATTTGACATAATTGCATCTTGTTGGTCACAGATACCTTTAAAAAAAGGTAGGGGTGTGGATCAGTAAACCAGTCAGTATCTGGTGTGACCACCATTTGCCTCATGCAGCGTGACACATCTCCTTCTCATAGAGTTGATCAGGCTGTTGATTGTGGAATGTTGTCCCACTCCCCCTTTTTTTTCTACTGTGTTATTGACTTGTTAATTGTTTACTCCATGTGTAACTCTGTGTTTCTGTTCAGACTGCTATGCTTTATCTTGGCCAGGTCGCAGTTGCAAATGAGAACTTGTTCTCAACTAGCCTACCTGGTTAAATAAAGGTGAAATAAAAAATTTAAAAAATTCAATGGCTGTGTGAAGTTGTTTGATATTGGTGGGAACTGGAACACGCTGTTGTACACGTAGATCCAGAGCATCCCAAACATGCTCAGTGGGTGACATATCTGGTGAGTATGCAGGCCATGGAAGAACTGGGAAATTTTCAGCTTTCAGGAATTGTGTACAGATCCTTGCGACATTGGGGCTGTGCATTATCATGCTGAAACATGAGGAGATGGTGGTGGATGAATGGCACGACAATGGGCCCCAGAATCTCGTCATATCTCTGTGCATTCAAATTGCCGTTGATTTAAAATGCAATTGTGTTCAATTGTCCGTACCGTAACCCCACCGTCACCATGGAGGACTTCACGACGCCATACACGCTATCTGCCCGGTACAGTTGAAACCAGGATTAGTCCGTGAAGACCACACTTCTCCAGTGGCCATTGAAGGTGAGCATTTGCCCACTGAGGTCGGTTACAACGCTGAACTGCAGTCGGGTCGAGACCCTGGTGAGGACGACGAACACACAGATGAGCTTCCCTGAGACTGTTTCTGACAGTTTATGCAGAAATTATTTGGTTGTGCAAACTCAGTTTCATCAGCTGTCCGGGTGGCTGTTCTCAGACGATCCCACAGTTTCATCTGCTGTCTGGGTGGCTGGTCTCAGGCGATCCCACAGTTTCATCAGCTGTCCAGGTGGCTGGTCTCAGACGATCCCACAGTTTCATCTGCTGTCTGGGTGGCTGGTCTCAGGCGATCCCACAGTTTCATCAGCTGTCCAGGTGGCTGGTCTCAGACGATCCCACAGTTTCATCTGCTGTCTGGGTGGCTGGTCTCAGACGATCCCACAGTTTCATCTGCTGTCTGGGTGGCTGGTCTCAGACGATCCCACAGTTTCATCTGCTGTCTGGGTGGCTGGTCTCAGACGATCCCGCAGGTGGAGAAGCCGGATGTGGAGGTCCTGGGCTGGCGTGGTTACACGTGCGGTTGTGAGGCCGTTTGGACCAAATTCTCTAAAATGACGTTGGAGGCGGCTTATATCCTGTACTGTCTATCTGTATGTGTACTGTAACTATACTACACTGTACTGTACCTATAATGTATTGTACCTGTAATGTACCCATGCTGTACTGTCTATCTGTATGTGTACTGTAACTATACTACACTGTACTGTACTTCTACTACTGCTGTACATGGACCATCTATGGCTTTATTAGCCTGACTACCAATCTGTTTGTGTGGTCATGCCACTGGCTTGACAATGAGCGCTGGAGTTGGCAAGAACACAAACTGATCTGAGACCAGGCTATGGTTCTATTCAACATATTGACCCATTTCAAGTTTTGCTTAGTCACACTTCGATTTAGTATGTTGTCTTGTGATTGGCTTGCTCCTAGGTGGAAGAAGCAGACGATTGGCTGCGTCATGGTAACCCTTGGGAGAAGGCCCGCCCTGAGTACATGCTACCAGTGCACTTCTACGGCAGAGTGGAGGAGTCTAAGGAAGGGGCCAAATGGGTGGACACACAGGTACTTAAAGTCATGATAATGAATACTACCTTTAAAAAAAAAATTGTAACGTGCTGATAATAGCGCTAAGTTGTACCACTTAGTACCTGCATATCTGAAGGGGATTTGAGATGCATTTTCTAATGTACTTACATTGTCACTTGTGTTATTACACAGGTATAACAGCAACTAAGGGTCGTTGTGGTGTTAAAAAGATTGTTTTGGGCATTATTCAACTTTGCTAAAAGTATTACTGATATTTATAATGTTAAATTTAAGTGTTCCCAATTCTTCCCACAGGTTGACTCATTAAGTACAGTACCTGCATATCTATGATTTTATTGAGTTTGGTATTCTTTTAATTTATCGTCTTGAATTGACCCTCAATCTTATTTGGGAGGAAGTTTTAAGATGATGAATAAGTCTTACATTTTAATCTTCAACCTAATCTTATTCCCCCCCCAATGCCTTGCCTCTATAGGTGGTCCTGGCCATGCCTTATGACACGCCCATCCCTGGATATATGAACAACACAGTCAACACCATGAGGCTGTGGTCTGCCAGAGCTCCCAACGACTTCAACCTGATGGACTGTAAGTGGTGTCGTGTCTTTGGCATCATGAGATTGAAGACTGTTAATTTATCAAATCAATTCTCTGTAATTATTATTATTATTACGTGATTAAACTAATCATGTAAATGTAATAACTAGGAAGTCAGGGTACCAAGAAAAATCTTCAGATTATGAAGTTATACTTTTCCTAATATAACTCTTCAGATATATTAATATCTGATCAATTAGTCTTCTATTAATGAATGATTCTTCACCTCACGTTAGTCTCATTCCAAACGTCGTAAATTGTTGGTTATCTGCACGAACCCAGTCTTCACTATGAGTCATCCATACATCAATTGTCTTAATCATTTATTTACTAACTAACTAAATAATCACAGAAAGGCATAAACAAACAGTAGATATGGTTACAAGGAAATGATAGGGGAGGTTCCCTAGTGGTCTAAGCTGATATGACAGCTTGGTGGACAAAGGGAAGTGGGTGTGGACTGGGAAGTGGGTGTGGACTGGGAAGAGTCACTACACAGTTGATAATTATATTAATTGAAATGCTAATCCTTTGCACGTGAACGCTCACTCATTCGGAATTAATTGCAATCAATATATATATATTTATATATATTTTTATTTTATTTATTTATTTATTTACACTCAGTGTCATCGTGATCTCTGTTGGAATCATCAGTCCTTCTGTTGGAAGGTTCATCTGAGCGTCTCTCTCTGCTTCCCTGAAGTCTCTCGTGGTTAGAATGGATACTTCGGAGTACCATTCAGAAATGTTCTCATGGAATAGATGTTTCGGCGGTTGTCGGACTTCGCGTCTCAGGTTGACAATTTCTAGCTGCAGACTAATAATTAGTATCTAAGATTTGCTCTTATTCTGTCTGGTCGACAGTCTCAGAGTTGAACCATTTCCACCCGTGTAGCCAATGCTCCACGTGGTTTAGTTAGGAATTCAACAACCATTACAACCTTGGCTTATACTGAGGTTTTTGTGGACTCTACTCAAACCTTCGCCCCCTCGGTGAAAATTTCAATTCTCTCACATTAACGGTTTAAAATCACATTACATAATTTCACAAATAGTTTCATCTTTACTCATTCGTTTTATACAATAATTAGACGCAAACCTCATAATGGAGGCACCTGTATAAACAGAGTTATGGTAATGTGGCATGAAACAAAACGGACCGGGTCGTACCTGGCTTCTCCACCAACCGTTTACACATTCCCCAAAACGGACCGGGTCGTACCTGGCTTCTCCACCAACCGTTTACACATTCCCCAAAACGGACCGGGTCGTACCTGGCTTCTCCACCAACCGCGTTTACACATTCCCCAAAACGGACCGGGTCGTACCTGGCTTCTCCACCAACCGTTTACACATTCCCCAAAACGGACCGGGTCGTACCTGGCTTCTCCACCAACCGTTTACACATTCCCCAAAACGGACCGGGTCGTACCTGGCTTCTCCACCAACCGTTTACACATTCCCCAAAACGGACCGGGTCGTACCTGGCTTTTCCACCAACCGTTTACACATTCCCCAAAACGGACCGGGTCGTACCTGGCTTCTCCACCAACCGTTTACACATTCTCCAAAACATGGATATTGTTCAGTTCTCAAGTTCTGTGATGTAGAAGTTCCTTTGTTCTACTGTGAAACTCTCTCTACACTGGATGGCCCTGAGGAGAGTCTCCTCCAGGAATTTACAACCTGAGATAACAGAACCCGGGTGTAGGAGGGAGGGGGATGCCACACCCTGTCACCTAAATGACGTGTTTTTGCCAATGTACGCTTTACGGAGGAAACAAAGTCGCACACATCTCAAGTTAGAATCCAGGCCTGAATGATGACAGCATTGAACCGGTGAGTCTAGTGAATAATATGAAGCCGTTTCTTCTCCTGAGAAACAGAAATCTACGAGTCTTCTCCCATTAAGGTCCCTGTTAAATCACTTCTATGTGCTCTCCCATTTAAGGTAGGGTAGCCTAGTGGTTAGAGCGTTGGGCTAGTATTCAAAAGGTTGCAAGTTCATATCCCCGAGCTGACAAGGTACAAGGTACCCACTGTTCCTAGGCCGTCATTGAAAATAAGAATTTGTTCTTAACTGACTTGCCTAGTTAAATAAAGGTAAAATGAATAAAAATCACTTCTATGTCCTCTCCCATTAAAGTCCCTGTTAAATCACTTCTATGTCTCCTCAGTCAATGTTGGAGATTACATCCAAGCTGTTCTGGACAGGAATCTGGCGGAGAATATTTCTCGTGTGCTTTACCCCAACGATAACGTAAGTTCTAGATTGGTACATTGACCACGTAGGTGTTAGTCCATTTTGTCCTGCTCTCTTTCGCGTCGTTTAGCAAACGCTCTTATCCAGAGCGACTTACAATATCGAGTGCATACATATTCAATGATTTTTCACACACTGGTCCCCTCGTGGGAATTGAACCCACAACCCTGGTGTTGCAACCACCATGCTCTACCAACTGGGTGTGTGTGTGTTTTAATTCTCACTTGGCACCTCTTGTTTTCTCCCCCTCCTATTTGTGGATGTTTCCCGATAGGCCCTGGTCTAAAGTAGTGCACTAACCTATGGGGCCCTGGTCTAAAGTAGTGCACTACCCTATGGGGCCCTGGTCTAAAGTAGTGCACTAACCTATGGGGCCCTGGTCTAAAGTAGTGCACTACCCTATGGGGCCCTGGTCTAAAGTAGTGCACTACCCTATGGGGCCCTGGTCTAAAGTAGTGCACTACCCTATGGGGCCCTGGTCTAAAGTAGTGCACTACCCTATGGGGCCCTGGTCAATATTAGTGCACTACCCTATGGGGCCCTGGTCTAAAGTAGTGCACTACCCTATGGGGCCCTGGTCAATAGTAGTGCACTACCCTATGGGGCCCTGGTCTAAAGTAGTGCACTACCCTATGGGGCCCTGGTCTAAAGTAGTGCACTACCCTATGGGGCCCTGGTCTAAAGTAGTGCACTACCCTATGGGGCCCTGGTCAATAGTAGTGCACTACCCTATGGGGCCCTGGTCTAAAGTAGTGCACTACCCTATGGGGCCCTGGTCCAAAGTAGTGCACTACCCTATGGGGCCCTGGTCTAAAGTAGTGCACTACCCTATGGGGCCCTGGTCTAAAGTAGTGCACTATAACGTATAGGGTGCCATTTCGGCACGCACACCTTGATTCCTCCACATACTCATCTCATATGTGTATATACTGCACTCAATACCATCTACTGTATCTTGCCTATGCCGCTCTGTACCATCACTCATTCATATATCTTTATGTACATATTCTTTATCCCCTTACACTTGTGTCTATAAGGTAGTAGTTTTGGAATTGTTAGCTAGATTACTTGTTGGTTATTACTGCATTGTTGGAACTAGAAGCACAAGCATTTCGCTGCACTCACACTAACATCTGCTAACAATGTGTACGTGACCACTAACATCTGCTAACCATGTGTATGTGACCACTAACATCTGCTAACCATGTGTATGTGACCACTAACATCTGCTAACCATGTGTATGTGACCACTTAACATCTGCTAACCATGTGTATGTGACCACTAACATCTGCTAACCGTGTGTATGTGACCACTTAACATCTGCTAACCATGTGTATGTGACCACTAACATCTGCTAACCGTGTGTATGTGACCACTTAACATCTGCTAACCATGTGTATGTGACCACTAACATCTGCTAACCATGTGTATGTGACCACTAACATCTGCTAACCATGTGTATGTGACCACTAACATCTGCTAACCATGTGTATGTGACCACTAACATCTGCTAACCATGTGTATGTGACCACTTAACATCTGCTAACCATGTGTATGTGACCACTTAACATCTGCTAACCATGTGACCACTAACATCTGCTAACCATGTGACCACTAACATCTGCTAACCATGTGACCACTAACATCTGCTAACCATGTGACCACTAACATCTGCTAACCATGTGACCACTAACATCTGCTAACCATGTGTATGTGACCAATAACATTAGATTTGATGTGATGTAGTTCTTTGAAGGGAAGGAGCTGCGGCTGAAGCAGGAGTACTTTGTGGTGGCTGCTACCCTCCAGGACATCATCCGACGCTTCAAGAACTCCAAGAAGGGCTCCTCCGGCCCGGTCTCCTTCGACAGCTTCCCAGAGAAAGTAGGTTACTTATTGATTTTATCACGACTCCACTGAATCCTAACAACAACAACAAATACAGTTGGTTGTTCTTTTTTTTGTGTGTTAACAGGTGGCCATCCAGCTGAATGACACTCATCCTGCCATGGCCATCCCAGAGCTCATGAGGGTCTTTGTGGACATTGAGAAACTCGACTGGGACACGGTGCGTTTTAAGAAAGGGAGAGGATGAAACTGATTATTTATTGAATGAAAATAAAACCACTAACTTTGTCTAAATAATAAGTCTTTGTGTGTGTGGTGTGTTGGGTAGATGAGTGAAAAGCCATGCAGCACCTTGAACCCTAAAGCCATGCAGCACAGCACCTTGAACCCTAAAGCCATGCAGCACCTTGAACCCTAAAGCCATGCAGCACCTTGAACCCTAAAGCCATGCAGCACCTTGAACCCTAAAGCCATGCAGCACCTTGAACCCTAAAGCCATGCAGCACAGCACCTTGAACCCTAAAGCCATGCAGCACAGCACCTTGAACCCTAAAGCCATGCAGCACAGCACCTTGAACCCTAAAGCCATGCAGCACAGCACCTTGAACCCTAAAGCCATGCAGCACAGCACCTTGAACCCTAAAGCCATGCAGCACAGCACCTTGAACCCTAAAGCCATGCAGCACAGCACCTTGAACCCTAAAGCCATGCAGCACAGCACCTTGAACCCTAAAGCCATGCAGCACAGCACCTTGAACCCTAAAGCCATGCAGCACTGCACCTTGAACCCTAAAGCCATGCAGCGCAGCACCTTGAACCCTAAAGCCATGCAGCGCAGCACCTTGAACCCTAAAGCCATGCAGCACTGCACCTTGAACCCTAAAGCCATGCAGCGCAGCACCTTGAACCCTAAAGCCATGCAGCACCTTGAACCCTAAAGCCATGCAGCCCAGCACCTTGAAGCACCTATATGTCATAGAACGAGAGCCTTGTCTGTCGTAGCCTGGTATATCCACAGAAGTTGTCTATAGAGCACAAAACAGATCTGGGGCCATCAAATCAAATGTTATTGGTCACATACACATATTTAGCAGATGTTATTGCGGGTGTAGAGAAATGCTTGTATTCCCAGCTCCAACAGTGCAGTAGTATCTAACTAAATGCTTGTGTTCCCAGCTCCAACAGTGCAGTAGTATCTAACTAAATGCTTGTGTTCCCAGCTCCAACAGTGCAGTAGTATCTAACTAAATGCTTGTGTTCCCAGCTCCAACAGTGCAGTAGTATCTAACTAAATGCTTGTGTTCCCAGCTCCAACAGTGCAGTAGTATCTAACAATACGCACATCTACAGTGCCTTGCGAAAGTATTCGGCCCCCTTGAACTTTGCGACCTTTTGCCACATTTCAGGCTTCAAACATAAAGATATAAAACTGTATTTTTTTGTGAAGAATCAACAACAAGTGGGACACAGTCATGAAGTGGAACGACATTTATTGGATATTTCAAACTTTTTTAACAAATCAAAAACTGAAAAATTGGGCGTGCAAAATTATTCAGCCCGCTTAAGTTAATACTTTGTAGCGCCACCTTTTGCTGCGATTACAGCTGTAAGTCGCTTGGGGTATGTCTATCAGTTTTGCACATCGAGAGACTGAAATTTTTTCCCATTCCTCCTTGCAAAACAGCTCACTGAGGTTGGATGGAGAGCATTTGTACAGCAGTTTTCAGTTCTTTCCACAGATTCTCGATTGGATTCAGGTCTGGACTTTGACTTGGCCATTCTAACACCTGGATATGTTTATTTTTGAACCATTCCATTGTAGATTTTGCTTTATGTTTTGGATCATTGTCTTGTTGGAAGACAAATCTCCGTCCCAGTCTCAGGTCTTTTGCAGACTCCATCAGGTTTTCTTCCAGAATGGTCCTGTATTTGGCTCCATCCATCTTCCCATCAATTTTAACCATCTTCCCTGTCCCTGCTGAAGAAAAGCAGGCCCAAACCATGATGCTGCCACCACCATGTTTGACAGTGGGGATGGTGTGTTCAGGGTGATGAGCTGTGTTGCTTTTACGCCAAACATAACGTTTTGCATTGTTGCCAAAAAGTTCAATTTTGGTTTCATCTGACCAGAGCACCTCCTTCCACATGTTTGGTGTGTCTCCCAGGTGGCTTGTGGCAAACTTTAAACGACACTTTTTATGGATATCTTTAAGAAATGGCTTTCTTCTTGCCACTCTTCCATAAAGGCCAGATTTGTGCAATATACGACTGATTGTTGTCCTATGGACAGAGTCTCCCACCTCAGCTGTAGATCTCTGCAGTTCATCCAGAGTGATCATGGGCCTCTTGGCTGCATCTCTGATCAGTCTTCTCCTTGTATGAGCTGAAAGTTTAGAGGGACGGCCAGGTCTTGGTAGATTTGCAGTGGTCTGAAACTCCTTCCATTTCAATATTATCGCTTGCACAGTGCTCTTTGGGATGTTTAAAGCTTGGGAAATCTTTTTGTATCCAAATCCGGCTTTAAACTTCTTCACAACAGTATCTCGGACCTGCCTGGTGTGTTCCTTGTTCTTCATGATGCTCTCTGCGCTTTTAACGGACCTCTGAGACTATCACAGTGCAGGTGCATTTATACGGAGACTTGATTACACACAGGTGGATTGTATTTATCATCATTAGTCATTTAGGTCAACATTGGATCATTCAGAGATCCTCACTGAACTTTTGGAGAGAGTTTGCTACACTGAAAGTAAAGGGGCTGAATAATTTTGCACGTCCAATTTTTCAGTTTTTGATTTGTTAAAAAGTTTGAAATATCCAATAAATGTCGTTCCACTTCATGATTGTGTCCCACTTGTTGTTGATTCTTCACAAAAAAATACAGTTTTATATCTTTATGTTTGAAGCTTGAAATGTGGCAAAAGTTCGCAAATTTCAAGGGGGCCGAATACTTTCGCAAGGCACTGTAAAAGTAATGGAATTAAGAAATGTATAAATATTTGGATGAGCAATGTTGTAGTGGCGTTGACTAAAATATATCAGAATAGACATATGAGATAAGGAAAGCAGTATGTAAACATGATTTAAAGTGACCAGGCTACGTCATTCAGTGTGTATTGCGCTATTAGAACCATTGCTCTGTCCTATCAGGCGTGGGCCATCACCAAGCGGACCTTTGCGTACACCAATCACACGGTGCTTCCCGAGGCTCTGGAGCGCTGGCCCATTGGACTGCTGGAGACCCTGCTGCCCAGACACCTCCAGATCATCTACAGGATCAACCAGGGACACCTGGACGTACGTACTGTATAGACTGGGTTCAGTGGGTCGTATTCTGATGTACCATTTATAGACTGGGTTCAGTGGGTCGTATTCTGATGTACCACTATAGACTGGGTTCAGTGGGTTGTATTCTGATGTACCACTATAGACTGGGTTCAGTGGGTCGTATTCTGATGTACCACTATAGACTGGGTTCAGTGGGTCGTATTCTGATGTACCATTTATAGACTGGGTTCAGTGGGTCGTATTCTGATGTACCACTATAGACTGGGTCCAGTGGGTGGTATTCTGATGTACCACTATAGACTGGGTTCAGTGGGTGGTATTCTGATGTACCACTATAGACTGGGTTCAGTGGGTGGTATTCTGATGTACCACTATAGACTGGGTTCAGTGGGTCGTATTCTGATGTACCACTATAGACTGGGTTCAGTGGGTCGTATTCTGATGTACCACTATAGACTGGGTTCAGTGGGTGGTATAAGACTCATGGACACTCATCCGGTCCCCATCAGCTCCCTACTCCTCATCTTGGCCCTAATTCACCCATAGACATGCTGCTTGTACTGTGTCATTAACCGGACTGTTCAGATTGGCAGAATCATGTGGTTTTTAGGAGGGATATGGAGCAGATTGGGACCAGCTGACACAGTGCGTTTCTGGTGTTGCTCCAGGAGATTTCAGCTCTCTTCCCAGAGGACATGGATCGGATACGCAGGATGTCTCTGATCGAGGAGGACGGGGGAAAGAGGGTCAACATGGCTCACCTGTGCATTGTGGGATCTCACGCCGTCAACGGAGTCGCTGAGATACACTCCAACATCATCAAGAATGATGTGTAAGATGGTTCATCTCCACTGTATTCTCCCTGACAGTAACAGCTTTCTCTCAGATGTGTACGATGGGGCTACTCTAGGTTATGTAAGAGAAACTCCCAACTGTCTGAAACCAGGGGCGGCAGGGTAGCCTAGTGGTTAGAGTGTAGAGGCGGCAGGGTAGCCTAGTGGTTAGAGTGTTGAGGCGGCAGGGTAGCCTAGTGGTTAGAGTGTAGAGGCGGCAGGGTAGCCTAGTGGTTAGAGTGTAGGGGCGGCAGGGTAGCCTAGTGGTTAGAGTGTAGGGGCGGCAGGGTAGCCTAGTGGTTAGAGGTAGGGGCCTAGCCTAGTGGTTAGAGTGTAGGGGCGGCAGGGTAGCCTAGTGGTTAGAGTGTAGGGGCGGCAGGTAGCCTAGTGGTTAGAGTGTAGGGGAGGCAGGGTAGCCTAGTGGTTAGAGTGGAGGGGAGGCAGGGTAGCCTAGTGGTTAGAGTGGAGGGGAGGCAGGGTAGCCTAGTGGTTAGAGTGGAGGGGAGGCAGGGTAGCCTAGTGGTTAGAGTGGAGGGGAGGCAGGGTAGCCTAGTGGTTAGAGTGGAGGGGAGGCAGGGTAGCCTAGTGGTTAGAGTGGAGGGGAGGCAGGGTAGCCTAGTGGTTAGAGTGGAGTGGAGGGGAGGCAGGGTAGCCTAGTGGTTAGAGTGGAGTGGAGGGGAGGCAGGGTAGCCTAGTGGTTAGAGTGGAGTGGAGGGGAGGCAGGGTAGCCTAGTGGTTAGAGTGGAGTGGAGGGGAGGCAGGGTAGCCTAGTGGTTAGAGTGGAGTGGAGGGGAGGCAGGGTAGCCTAGTGGTTAGAGTGGAGTGGAGGGGAGGCAGGGTAGCCTAGTGGTTAGAGTGGAGTGGAGGGGAGGCAGGGTAGCCTAGTGGTTAGAGTGGAGTGGAGGGGAGGCAGGGTAGCCTAGTGGTTAGAGTGGAGTGGAGGGGAGGCAGGGTAGCCTAGTGGTTAGAGTGTTGGGCCAGTAACCGAAAGGTTAAAGTCTGTCGTTCTGCCCCTGAACAAGGCAGTTAACCCACTGTTCCCCGGTAGGCCGTAATTGTAAATAAGAATTTGTTCTTAACTGACTTGCCTACTTTAAATAAAAATATTTTTTAAATATAACCTTCTGAACAACTGTTTTGCTACGGTGGGCCTTATTGAACACAATTTTACCGTCTTCTAGTAGCGTCCTTCTAGAATCTAAAATATATTTCTTTTTTTGTTCTGAAAGGTTCCGAGACTTCAGCGAATTAGAACCGGAGAAGTTCCAGAACAAGACCAATGGCATCACTCCTAGACGCTGGCTCCTCCTCTGTAACCCGGGATTGGCTGAGCTCATTGCTGAGGTTTGATTGGCATCTTTGATTGCCCGTTTTTATTTCTCTTGATATTCCTGTATCTTTTGAATGCAATTTTCTTTGCTAATCTGCTATTTCACCTTCATGTACTTTGTCTACATGTTTCTAGGCCATTGGGGAGGAATATGTGAAGGACCTCAGTCAGTTACAGAAGCTCAATGAGCTGGTAGACGATGATACCTTCATTAGAGATGTCTCTAAAGTCAAGCAGGTAATGTCTCCCCACCCATTCATTAACAGTCAACATGCATGGCCAATAATGGGGCATATTTGTGAGTTCTACTCTGTTTATTTACTCTATTTATTCAGTTGGTTGGATTGTTTGCTTGGCGGGAACATTGTTTTTATCCATGGGGGGGGTCTTTCTGCCAATATTACTATTGGGAAATGGCTCAGAACCATGCCATTTCCCAATAGTAATATTGGCAGAAAATGACCCCCCCCCCATGGGATAAAAACAATGTTCCAGCCATGCAAACAATCCAACCAACTGAATAAATACACTGAGTACACGTCAGTGTGGAACTCCTAATGCCATGCAAACTCGGCGTAGACAGGAAGTTGACCATATATAATGCCATGCAAACTCGGCGTAGACAGGAAGTTGACCATATATAATGCCATGCAAACTCGGCGTAGACAGGAAGTTGACCATATATAATGCCATGCAAACTCGGCGCAGACAGGAAGTTGACCATATATAATGCCATGCAAACTCGGCGTAGACAGGAAGTTGACCATATATAATGCCATGCAAACTCAGCGCAGACAGGAAGTTGACCATATATAATGCCATGCTAACTCGGCGTAGACAGGAAGTTGACCATATATAATGCCATGTAAACTCGGCGTAGACAGGAAGTTGACCATATATAATGCCATGCTAACTCGGCGTAGACAGGAAGTTGACCATATATAATGCCATGCTAACTCGGCGTAGACAGGAAGTTGACCATATATAATGCCATGTAAACTCGGCGTAGACAGGAAGTTGACCATATATAATGCCATGCAAACTCAGCAGACAGGAAGTTGACCATATATAATGCCATGTAAACTCGGCGTAGACAGGAAGTTGACCATATATAATGCCATGCAAACTCAGCAGACAGGAAGTTGACCATATATAATGCCATGTAAACTCAGTGCAGACAGGAAGTTGACCATATATAATGCCATGTAAACTCAGTGCAGACAGGAAGTTGACCATATATAATTGGGATTTGTTCCTAGGTACACGTGTTGGGGCTCGTTGCTGATGTTACTATTTCATAAGATCTTCCTTTCAAACTGATCCCATTGGTTCAACAGGGTTACGCCCCAAATGGAACCTCGGTGTTCTACTTCCTGCGGTGGTACAAGTAGCATGTCATACTGTAGTGAAGATACCTCTGTGTTCTACTTCCTGCGGTGGTACAAGTAGCATGTCATACTGTAGTGAAGATACCTTAGTGTTCTACTTCCTGCGGTGGTACAAGTAGCATGTCATACTGTAGTGAAGATACCTTAGTGTTCTACTTACTACGGTGGTACAAGTAGAATGTCATACTGTAGTGAAGATACCTTAGTGTTCTACTTCCTGCGGTGGTACAAGTAGCATGTCATACTGTAGTAAAGATACCTTAGTAGTAAATAACTCAAGTAAAAGTCACAGTAAAATCCAACTTGAGTAAAAAAAAGTTTTTGGTTTTAAATATTCTTGAGTATCAAAAGTAAATGTATTTGCAAAAATATACTTAACTTAAGTTAAAATCATTTCACTTTTTTTTTAATATATATTTTTTTATATTAAGAAAACCATACGGCACAATTTTATTATTTTTTGTTTTATTTACAGATAGCCAGGGGAACACTCAGACATAATTTACAAACAAAGCATTTGTGTTTAGTGAGTCCCCCAGATCAGAAGCAATAGGGATGACTTTACTGGGATCACTTTATACTTTATGGGCCATGGTAAGAAGTGTTATGGGCCATGGTAAGAAGTGTTAGGGCCCCTGGTCAAAAGTGTTAGGGCCCCTGGTCAAAAGTGTTAGGGCCCCTGGTCAAAAGTGTTAGGGGCCCTGGTCAAAAGTGTTAGGGCCCCTGGTCAGAGGGAGTACATTCACTACAAGGGAATAGAATGCCATGTGTATCAAGTCTTTCTTTGCCCAGGATAACAAGGAGAAGTTTTCCCAGTACCTGGAGAAAGAGTACATGGTGGAAATCAACCCGTCCTCTATGTTTGATGTTCACGTCAAGAGGATTCACGAGTACAAGCGCCAGCTCCTCAACTGTCTTCACATCGTCACCATGTACAACCGTACGTCGTGTGTGTGTAGTGCACTAGTTTTGTCAAATGGGGAATAGGGTGGCATTTGGGATCCTCGCCTCCCTGCCTTATGATGACCCTTGGTTATATACAGTGCCTTGTGAAAGTATTCGGCCCCCTTGAACTTTGCGACCTTTTGCCACATTTCATGCTACAATGGAATGGTTAAAATGGTTAGAATGGCCAAGTCAAAGTCCAGACCTGAATCCAATCGAGAATCTGTGGAAAGAACTGAAAACTGCTGTTCACAAATGCTCTCCATCCAACCTCACTGAGTTCGAGCTGTTTTGCAAGGAGGAATGGGAAAAAATTTCAGTCTCTCGATGTGCAAAACTGATAGAGACATACCCCAAGCGACTTACAGCTGTAATCGCAGCAAAAGGTGGTCGCTACAAAGTATTAACTTAAGGGGGCTGAATCATTTTGCACGCCCAATTTTTCAGTTTTTGATTTGTTAAAAAAGTTTGAAATATCCAATAAATGTTGTTCCACTTCATGATTGTGTCCCACTTGTTGTTGATTCTTCACAAAAAAATACAGTTTTATATCTTTGTTTGAAGCCTGAAATGTGGCAAAAGGTCGCAAAGTTCAAGGGGGCCGAATACTTTCACAAGGCACTGTATGATCTGTGAAGCTTCAACGTCAAAGCCTTTTTATATAAAGGGTTATGAAGGCTTCATTTAGGCGTTATAATAAGTAACACCTTATTGTTTAAAATCTGATCAAATATTTTCTTTATTTTTTAATTTTTTTTAAAGGCATCAGGAAGAACCCAAAAGCACCTTTTGTTCCCCGGACTGTGATCATTGGTGGCAAGGTACGTACCAAACTACCTTCAACTCTTTCTCTCAATATCGGAAAAGAAAGAATTGACCTCCTGACTTTCTCATCCAATGGAGTTTTGAGGAGGAGGAAAGAGGACACGAGGAATCAAGGAAATGCAATTGAGATTCTCCCTGTGTCTTTCATGTATTCCTTACACCCTCTCCCCTCGTTTTCTATTGGAGGAAAAGGCTCGAAGGGGAGGAACTGTGGCTCTTCTACTTCAGATGTATTTTGAGAAGGAAGTGAGGAGAGGGGACACCCTAGTGAAATTAATTGACACCCTAGGGGGCCCCTGGTAAAAAGTAGTGCACTATCATGACCCCTAGGGGCCCCTGGTAAAAAAGTAGTGCACTATCATGACCCCTAGGGGGCCCCTGGTAAAAAAAAGTAGTGCACTATCATGACCCCTAGGGGGCCCCTGGTAAAAAAGTAGTGCACTATCATGACCCATAGGGGCCCCTGGTAAAAAAGTAGTGCACTATCATGACCCCTAGGGGCCCCTGGTTAAAAAAAAGTAGTGACAAACCCAGTGGCGTTGCAGTTCTTGATACAAACCGGTGCGCCTGGCACCTACTACCCTACCCCGGTCAAAGGCACTATGACCCCCTAGGGGCCCTGGTTAAAAGTAGTGCACTAAATATAGGGAAAATGGTACCCTTTTTTTTGGGATGCAACCCCATGAATGGAGGAAAGCTGAATTTGAGAAGGATCCTTTGTCTCCCTCTACAGGCTGCGCCGGGGTACCACATGGCCAAGATGATCATCAAGCTGATCACGGCTGTGGGAGAGGTGGTCAACAAAGATCCTGTGGTGGGCAGCAAGCTGAAGGTCATCTACCTGGAGAACTACAGAGTCTCTCTGGCTGAGAAAGGTACTGTCTCTACCTGGAGAACTACAGAGTCTCTCTGGCTGAGAAAGGTACTGTATCTGGAGAACTACAGAGTCTCTCTGGCTGAGAAAGGTACTGTATCTATCTGGAGAACTACAGAGTCTCTCTGGCTGAGAAAGGTACTGTATCTATCTGGAGAACTACAGAGTCTCTCTGGCTGAGAAAGGTACTGTCTCTATCTGGAGAACTACAGAGTCTCTCTGGCTGAGAAAGGTACTGTCTATCTGGAGAACTACAGAGTCTCTCTGGCTGAGAAAGGTACTGTCTATCTGGAGAACTACAGAGTCTCTCTGGCTGAGAAAGGTACTGTCTATCTGGAGAACTACAGAGTCTCTCTGGCTGAGAAAGGTACTGTCTATCTGGAGAACTACAGAGTCTCTCTGGCTGAGAAAGGTACTGTCTATCTGGAGAACTACAGAGTCTCTCTCTGGCTGAGAAAGGTACTGTGTATATATCTACAGTTGCTAGTGAAAGTCATGGGCTTTGCTCTTTCATGTTTATTTTGATCTTGACAAACTCCCCAGTCCCTACCAGTGACTAGCATACCCATAACATGATGCTGCCAACATAATACTTACATTTTCAGGGGAAAAGCATCACCATTATCCTCGTGGGAGTATTAGTGATGTCCAGGTAACTGCCAAAATAAAGGAAACCGTCAACATATAAAGCGTCTTAAAAAGGGTTTTTGGGTCACCGTGAGTCAGAACATCTTCAATGCACCTTTGGTCTAGATTCTACAAATGTCTGGAACTCTATTGGAGAGATCTGGTGACTGAGACGGCCAGGACATATGGTTTACATCGTCTTCATGCTCATGAAACCATTGTGACCACTCGTGCCCTGAGGATGAGGGAATTGTCATCCTGTGGGGGCGTAGCCAAAATAATGGCCTGCCCAATGTTTTTATGTGACCCTAAGCATGATGGGATGTTAAATTGTTTAATTCGCCCAGGAACTACACCTGTGTGGAAGCACCTGCTTTCAATATACTTTGTGTCCTTCATTTACATTTAGTGGCAGTTACTCTATTAGATACAGGTAGCGCTAAATATGTCCCCCAAATGTGCCAGGTAGCCTAGCGGTTAAGAACATTGGGCCAATAACCGAAAGGTTGCTGGTTTGAATCCCCAAGCCGGCTAGGTAAAAAAAAGTCTGCTAAATGACTCACTACTGTAAGTCTCTCTGGATAAGAGTCTGCTAAATGACTCACTACTGTAAGTCTCTCTGGATAAGAGTCGGCTAAATGACTCACTACTGTAAGTCTCTGGATAAGAGAGTCTGTTAAATGACTCACTACTGTAAGTCTCTCTGGATAAGAGAGTCTGTTAAATGACTCACTACTGTAAGTCTCTGGATAAGAGAGTCTGTTAAATGACTCACTACTGTAAGTCTCTGGATAAGAGAGTCTGTTAAATGACTCACTACTGTAAGTCTCTGGATAAGAGAGTCTGTTAAATGACTCACTACTGTAAGTCTCTGGATAAGAGAGTCTGTTAAATGACTCACTACTGTAAGTCTCTGGATAAGAGAGTCTGTTAAATGACTCACTACTGTAAGTCTCTCTGGATAAGAGAGTCTGCTAAATGACTCACGACTGTAAGTCTCTCTGGATAAGAGAGTCTGCTAAATGACTCACGACTGTAAGTCTCTCTGGATAAGAGAGTCTGCTAAATGACTCACGACTAAGTCTCTCTGGATAAGAGAGTCTGCTAAATGACTCACGACTAAGTCTCTCTGGATAAGAGAGTCTGCTAAATGACTCGCGACTAAGTCTCTCTGGATAAGAGAGTCTGCTAAATGACTCACGACTGTAAGTCTCTCTGGATAAGAGAGTCTGCTAAATGACTATCATGAGCAATGTTTATTTTATTCATTTATTTCACCTTTATTTAACCAGGTAGGCAAGTTGAGAACAAGTTCTCATTTACAATTGCGACCTGGCCAAGATAAAGCAAAGCAGTTCGACACATACAACGACACAGAGTTACACATGGAGTAAAACAAACATACAGTCAATAATACAGTATAAACAAGTCTATATACAATGTGAGCAAATTAGATGAGGTAAGGGAGGTAAAGGCAAAAAAGGCCATGGTGGCAAAGTAAATACAATATAGCAAGTAAAACACTGGAATGATAGATTTGCAATGGAAGAACGTGCAAAGTAGAAATAAAAATAATGAGGTGCAAAGGAGCAAAGTTAATTAATTAATTAATTAAATACAGTAGGGAAAGAGGTAGTTGTTTGGGCTAAATTATAGGTGGGCTATGTACAGGTGCAGTAATCTGTGAGCTGCTCTGACAGTTGGTGCTTAAAGCTAGTGAGGGAGATAAGTGTTTCCAGTTTCAGAGATTTTTGTAGTTCGTTCCAGTCATTGGCAGCAGAGAACTGGAAGGAGAGGCGGCCAAAGAAAGAATTGGTTTTGGGGGTGACTAGAGAGATATACCTGCTGGAGCGTGTGCTACAGGTGGGAGATGCTATGGTGACCAGCGAGCTGAGATAAGGGGGGACTTTACCTAGCAGGGTCTTGTAGATGACATGGAGCCAGTGGGTTTGGCGACGAGTATGAAGCGAGGGCCAGCCAACGAGAGCGTACAGGTCGCAATGTTGGGTAGTATATGGGGCTTTGGTGACAAAACGGATTGCACTGTGATAGACTGCATCCAATTTGTTGAGTAGGGTATTGGAGGCTATTTTGTAAATGACATCGCCAAAGTCGAGGATTGGTAGGATGGTCAGTTTTACAAGGGTATGTTTGGCAGCATGAGTGAAGGATGCTTTGTTGCGAAATAGGAAGCCAATTATAGATTTAACTTTGGATTGGAGATGTTTGATATGGGTCTGGAAGGAGAGTTTACAGTCTAACCAGACACCTAAGTATTTGCCAAAGTCGAGGATTAGTTGTCCACGTATTCTAAGTCAGAGCCGTCCAGAGTAGTGATGTTGGACAGGCGGGTAGGTGCAGGTAGCGATCGGTTGAAGAGCATGCATTTAGTTTTACTTGTATTTAAGAGCAATTGGAGGCCACGGAAGGAGAGTTGTATGGCATTGAAGCTTGCCTGGAGGGTTGTTAACACAGTGTCCAAAGAAGGGCCAGAAGTATACAGAATGGTGTCGTCTGCGTAGAGGTGGATCAGAGACTCACCAGCAGCAAGAGCGACCTCATTGATGTATACAGAGAAGAGAGTCGGTACAAGAATTGAAACCTGTGGCACCCCCATAGAGACTGCCAGAGGTCCGGACAGCAGACCCTCCGATTTGACACACTGAACTCTATCAGAGAAGTAGTTGGTGAACCAGGCGAGGCAATCATTTGAGAAACCAAGGCTGTCGAGTCTGCCGATGAGGATGTGGTGCTTGACAGAGTCGAAAGCCTTGGCCAGATCAATGAATACGGCTGCACAGTAATGTTTCTTATCGATAGCGGTTAAGATATCATTTAGGACCTTGAGCGTGGCTGAGGTGCACCCATGACCAGCTCTGAAACCAGATTGCATAGCAGAGAAGGTATGGTGAGATTCGAAATGGTCGGTAATCTGTTTGTTGACTTTGCTTTCGAAGACCTTAGAAAGGCATGGTAGGATAGATATAGGTCTGTAGCAGTTTGGGTCAAGAGTGTTCCCCCCTTTGAAGAGGGGGATGACCGCAGCTGCTTTCCAATCTTTGGGAATCTCAGACGACACGAAAGAGAGGTTGAACAGGCTAGTAATAGGGGTGGCAACAATTTCGGCAGATAATTTTAGAAAGAAAGGGTCCAGATTGTCTAGCCCGGCTGATTTGTAGGGGTCCAGATTTTGCAGCTCATTCAGAACATCAGCTGAACGGATTTGGGAGAAGGGGAAATGGGGAAGGCTTGGGCGAGTTGCTGTGGGGAGCGCAGTGCTGTTGACCGGGGTAGGAGTAGCCAGGTGGAAAGCATGGCCAGCCGTAGAAAAATTCTTATTGAAATTCTCAATTATGGTGGATTTATCAGTGGTGACAGTGTTTCCTATCTTCAGTGCAGTGGGCAGCTGGGAGGAGGTGTTCTTATTCTCCATGGACTTTACAGTGTCCCAGAACTTTTTTGAGTTAGAGTTGCAGGAAGCAAATTTCAGCTTGAAAAAGTTAGCCTTGGCTTTTCTAACTGCCTGTGTATAATGGTTTCTAGCTTCCCTGAACAGCTGCATATCACGGGGGCTGTTCGATGCTAATGCAGAACGCCATAGGATGTTTTTGTGTTGGTTAATGTAAATATAAATCGGGCCCTGGTCAGAAGTAGTGCACTATAAACTGTATCCTGTATTAGAGATGGATCGGTTTTTCTATATCTATTTTTTCCCCCTACTGTAATCTATTCCCCCCTACAGTAATCTATTCCCCCCTACAGTAATCTATCCCCCTACAGTAATCTATGTCCCCCTACAGTAATCTATCCCCCTACAGTAATCTATCCCTCCCTACAGTAATCTATGTCCCCCCTACAGTAATCTATTCCCCCTACAGTAATATATGTCCCCCCCTACAGTAATCTATGTCCCCCCTACAGTAATCCCAGCCACGGACCTGTCTGAGCAGATCTCCACAGCTGGCACGGAGGCGTCCGGCACTGGCAACATGAAGTTCATGCTGAACGGAGCGCTCACCATCGGCACCATGGACGGAGCCAACGTAGAGATGGCCGAGGAGGCTGGAGAGGAGAACATGTTCATCTTCGGCATGAGGGTGGAGGACGTGGCAGAGATGGACGTACAGGGGTAACACACACACACACACACACAGGGGGACATAGAGGGTAGGGTTTTTTTCCACAAAATATATCTAATACTAATCTAAGGGTCATACTTTATGCAATGCCACATCGGCCGCGCCACATCGACCGTGCCATAAAGTTATGCGATGCTTAACTCAATAAGAAACTCGACTCGTGTGATTTACTGAGGAAGTAATCCCTGAACACATTGTTGACCAGTTTTGGTTGAAAGGGATGTTGCTCTTTTGTAAAACTTGAGATGTAGATGTAATGTAGAGATGTGACTATGATGTCTTGTTGTGAGAAATGTTGCTACTCCTCCTGTTCTCTCCTCTTAAGCTACGATGCCATGACGTATTACCAGAAGATTCCAGAACTGAAGCAAGCCATTGATCAGATCAACAGTGGATTCTTCTGTCCCAAACAACCAGATCTCTTCAAAGACGTCACCAATATGCTTTTCAACCATGACCGGTAGGTAGTGGCTGTGAACCCCAAAATGGTACCCTATTCCCTATATAGATAGTGTACTACTTTTGACCAGGCCCTATGGCACCCTATTCCCTATATAGTGTACTACTTTTGACCAGGCCCTATGGCACCCTATTCCCTATATAGTGCACTACTTTAGACCAGAGCCCTATGGCACCCTATTCCCTATATAGTGCACTACTTTTGACCAGGCCCTGGTCGAAAGTAGTCAACTGTAAAAGGAATTGGATGCCATTTTGGGATGCAGACCAGAAGGGTCGAGGAACGCCTCTCCAGTCAATTTGACTGCAACACCCAACGCAGAACATTGATTTGAATGGGAATGTTGATTCCAGTAATTGTATTTCTATGGCTACAGTACTGTTGGCTGCTGTGGTCTTGACATTGACTGTCTCTGTCTTCAGCTTCAAGGTGTTTGCAGACTATGAGGACTACATAAAGTGCCAGGAGAAAGTCAACGAACTATATCAGGTAATCATCATTATCCTCCATGTACCTCTAGTTAATAATGACTATATCAGGTAATCATCATTATCCTCCATGTACCTCTAGTTAATAATGACTATATCAGGTAAACATCATTATCCTCCATGTACCTCTAGTTAATAATGACTATATCAGGTAATCATCATTATCCCCCCATGTACCTCTAGTTAATAATGACTACATCAGGTAATCATCATTATCACTCATGTACCTCTAGTTAATAATGACCCAGGTAATCATCATTATTCCCCATGTACCTCTAGTTAATAATGACTACATCAGGTAATCATCATTATCCCCCATGTACCTCTAGTTAATAATGACTATATCCGGTAAACATCATTGTACCTCTAGTTAATAATGACTATATCAGGTCATCATCATTATCCCTCATGTACCTCTAGTTAATAATGACTATATCAGGTAATCATCATTATTCCCCATGTACCTCTAGTTAATAATGACTACATCAGGTAATCATCATTATCCCCCATGTACCTCTAGTTAATAATGACTATATCCGGTAAACATCATTGTACCTCTAGTTAATAATAACTATATCAGGTAATCATCATTATCCTCCATGTACCTCTAGTTAATAATGACTATATCAGGTAATCATCATTATCCCCCATGTACCTCTAGTTAATAATGACTATATCAGGTAATCATCATTATCCTCCATGTACCTCTAACTAATAGCGTGGTAAGTTGACTGAGAACACATTCTCATTTACAGTGACGACCTGGGGAATAGTTACAGGGGAGATGAATGAGCCAGTTAGAAGCTGGGGATGATTAGATGGTCTTGATGGTATGAAGGCCAGATTGGGACTTTAGCCAGGACACCAGGGTTAACACCCCTACTCTAACAATAAGTGCCATGGGATCTTTAGTGACCACAGAGAGTCCACACATCCATTTTAACATCCCATCTGAAAGACAGCACCCTACACAGGGCAATGTCCCCAATCACTGCCCTGGGGCATTGGGATTTTTTTTTTTTTAGACCAGAGGAAAGAGTGCCTCCTACTGGCCCTCCACTTCCAGCAGAATCTGGTCTCCCATCCAGGGACCGACCAGGACCAACCCTGCTTAGCTTCAGAAGCAAGTCAGCAGTGGGATGCAGGGTGGTATGCTGCGGAAGCCTGATTACAGTAGAGCCTGATACGGACCATCCTGTTGACTAGATTACAGTAGAGCCTGATACGGACCATCCTGCTGAATAGATTACAGTAGAGCCTGATACGGACCATCCTGCTGAATAGATTACAGTAGAGCCTGATACGGACCATCCTGCTGACTAGATTACAGTAGAGCCTGATACGGACCATCCTGCTGACTAGATTACAGTAGAGCCTGATACGGACCATCCTGCTGACTAGATTACAGTAGAGCCTGATACGGACCATCCTGTTGACTAGATTACAGTAGAGCCTGATACGGACTATCCTGTTGACTAGATTACAGTAGAGCCTGATACGGACCATCCTGTTGAATAGATTACAGTAGAGCCTGATACGGACCATCCTGCTGACTAGATTACAGTAGAGCCTGATACGGACCATCCTGTTGAATAGATTACAGTAGAGCCTGATACGGACCATCCTGCTGACTAGATTACAGTAGAGCCTGATACGGACCATCCTGTTGACTAGATTACAGTAGAGCCTGATACGGACCATCCTGCTGACTAGATTACAGTAGAGACGGACCATCCTGCTGACTAGATTACAGTAGAGCCTGATACGGACCATCCTGCTGACTAGATTACAGTAGAGCCTGATACGGACCATCCTGCTGACTAGATTACAGTAGAGCCTGATACGGACCATCCTGCTGACTAGATTACAGTAGAGCCTGATACGGACCATCCTGCAGAAAAGGTACATCTGGGCACAATTACCATTCTAAGGTGGTCCTTTGTGGCACAGTAGGTAAGACAGTGGTGTTAGTAGTACCAAAGTTGTAGGTTCAATTCCCACAGGGTTTACATGCTACCATAAACAAGTTTGCGCTCACTACTGCAAGTCTTTTCAGACAAAAGTGTGTGTGTATATTTAAAAAAAATTGCTGAATGACCAAAATGTAAAAGTAAAGTGGCATTATATATATATATATATATATATATCATCATGTTTTTTTCCTTAGAACCCGAGGGAGTGGACCAAGATGGTGATCAAGAACATCGCTGCGTCTGGGAAGTTCTCTAGCGACCGTACCATCACCGACTACGCCACGGAGGTGTGGGGGGTGGAGCCTACAGATCTGAAGATCCCACCCCCCAACGAGCCACGCGAGGCCCTGGACGAGACGGCCAGGGCGCTGCGGGAGAAGTGAGGCTGCCTGGTGTGGTGTGGACCAGGGTGAAGTTACTCCTAGATGCTGTTGTTGTCAGGTTAATGGTTAGGAGGGGGAGATGGGGAAGCTAATCCTTGACCTGTACCTAGGGAAAACTTCACCCCAGATTGCCTGCCATTATTTAAAGAGTAAATATGTAACTCCATAAACGGAGCATTTTACGTAAAGCAGTTGACTACTTAATAACAGTCTGTTACATACTTTCAGCATAAACAAACAGTGTTCTATTTTTCTGACCCCGTCTTCTAGGTGCTACACTGTTGCAACCAGATTCTTACCGTGTCTTTCAGTGGCCAACTGGCTCATATTGTACTTGAAAGTGAAGTTATCAAAAAAAAGTTTATTGTGACCCTTAATTTTCAAATATTCTGTATTTGTTACTTAAAAATAAATCTAATCGTCTCCGATCTGATGTATTTGATTTATTTTTCAACTAATAGTAACATTATGAACATGGTTACAGACAAGTATGAGAAAGACTAGTACAATACAAAATCTGACTCAGAACATGGACACGCTGCCATGAAAGTTCCAGTGAGGACAAAGGACATGACAATGAACAGACTATGTTCCGTCCTGTTGGTACGCTTAGCCACCGGACAAAAGCAGCCAAAAAGTGCTCAGCATATGTGGGAACACCTTCAAGGCCGTTCGAAAAGCATTCCAGCTGAAGCTGGTTGAGAGAATGCCAAGAGTGTGCAAAGCTGTCATCAAGGCAAAGGGTGGCTATTTGAAGAATATAAAATATACTTAGATCGGTTTAACACTTTTTTGGGGTACATGATTCCATGTGTTATTTCATAGTTACAATGTAGGGAAAAAAGTACAAATAAAGAAAAACCCTTGAATGAGTAGGTGTTCTAAAACTTTTGACCGGTAGTGTGTTTTTTTATTTTTATATACAGTGGGGCAAAAAAGTATTTAGTCAGCCACCAATTGTGCAAGTTCTCCCACTTAAGAATACGAGAGGCCTGTAATTTTCATCATAGATACACTTCAACTATGACAGACAAAATGAGAAGAAAAAAAATCCAGGTGCCATTAATACAGGTAACGAGTGGAGGACAGAGGAGCCTCTTAAAGAAGAAGTTACAGGTCTGTGAGAGCCAGAAATCTTGTTTGTAGGTGACCAAATACTTATTTTCCACCATTTGCAAATAAATTCATTAAAAATCCTACAATGTGATTTGCTGGATTTATTTTTCTCATTTTATCTGTCCCACTGTACAGTGCCTTCGGAAAGTATTCAGACCCCTTGACTCTTCCCGCATTTTGTTACGTTACAGCCTTTATTCTAAAATGTATTAAATATAATTCTCAGCAATCTACACACACTACCCAATAATGACAAAGAGAAAACCAGGTTTTAATACATTGTTGGAAATGCATTAAAAACATTTACATAAGTATTCAGACCCTTTGCTTTGTGACTCAATTGAGCTCCGGTGCATCCTGTTTCCATTGATCATCCTTGAGATGTTTCTACAACTTGATTGGAGTTAACCTGTGGTAAATTCAATTGATTGGGCATGATTTGGAAAGGCACACACCTGTCTATATAAGGTTGCACAGTTGACAGTGCATGTCAGAGTAAAAACCAAGCCATGTGGTTGAAAAAACAATTCCGTAGAGCTCTGTGACAGGATTGTGTTGAGGCACAGATCTGGGGAAGGGTACCAAAAAATGTCTGCAGCATCGAAGGTCCCCAAGAACACAGTGGCCTCCATCATTGTTAAATGGAAGAAGTTTGAAAACCACTAAGACTCTTCCTTGAGCTGACCGCCCAGTCAAACTGAGCAATCGGGGGAGAAGGGTGACCAAGAACTCTGCTAGAGTTCTTGAGTTCCTCTGTGGAGATGGGAGAATCATCCAGAAGGACAACCATCTCTGCAGCACTCCACCAATCAGGCCTTTATGGTAGAGTGGACAGACGGAAGCCACTCCCCAGTAAAAGGCACCTTGGAGTTTTCCAAAAGGCACCTAAAGACCATTTGAAACAAGATTCTCTGGAATGATAAAACCAAGATTAAACTCTTTGGCCTGAATGCCAAGCGTCACATCTGAAGGGAACCTGGCACCATCCCTGGCACTATCATGCTACGGTGAAGCATGATGGTGGCAGCATCATGCTGTGGGGATGTTTTTCAGCTGCAGGGACTGGGGGACTAGCCAGGATCGAGGGAAAGACGACAGGACAAGTCTCTGAATGCCCTTGAGTGGCCCAGCCAGAGCCCGGACTTGAACCCCATCGAACATCTCTGGAGAGACCTGAAAATTGCTGTGTAGCAACGCTCCCCATCCAACCTGACAGAGCTTGAGAATCTGCAGAAAAGAATGGGAGAAACTCCCCAAATACAGGTATTCCAAGCTTGTAGCATCATACCCAAGAAGACTTGAGGCTGTAATCGCTGCCAAAGGTGCTTCAACTAAGTACTGAGTAAAGGGTCTGAATAATTATATAAATGTGATATTTTTTGTTTGTTGCTGAAATGTCTAAATAGCTTCTTTTCCTTTGTCATTATGGGCTATCGTGTGTAGATTGATGTAAAAAAATGGATTAATTCATTTTAGAATAAGGCTGTAAAGTAACAAAATGTGGAATACATCAAAGGGGTCTGAATACTTTCCAAAGGTACGGCCTCTCTCTCTCTCTATATATATATATTAGTGCCTTGCGAAAGTATTCGGCCCCCTTGAACTTTGCGACCTTTTGCCACATTTCAGGCTTCAAACATAAAGATATAAAACTGTATTTTTTGTGAAGAATCAACAACAAGTGGGACACAATCATGAAGTGGAACGACATTTATTGGATATTTCAAACTGTTTTAACAAATCAAAAACTGAAAAATTGGGCGATTCTGGTGTCTCTGTCGGTCGTTGTCTCTCTCTCATATATATATATATATATATGTGGTTCAAGTCCGGGCTCTGGCTGGGCCACTCAAGGACATTCAGAGACTTGTCCTGTCGTCTTTCCCCTTGATATATGTATGAGAGAGAGAGAGACAACGACCGACAGAGACACCAGAATCGTCCACCATGTTGGTGTGTGGAGCCACCAGAATTGCACCATCAACAGCATAGCCTGGTTCCGGATCTGCTTGTACTCTTTGCAACAGATGATGATCTCTTGTTTTTGCTTTTTTCCCCTCTCTCCTTCGCTGTCAAGCTCAAACATGGAAATATGTCACGATAAAACATTTCTGTCATAGATCCATTATTAATGTTATGTTCCATCACTGACCTCACGGCCAGACTGTTTGGCATGACAATATGTGAAAAGCTTGGCCTGTCTGACAGACAGACTGGTACCAGTCACAGACATTAAAAACAGCAGGAAAAATAATTTAGTGCACCATAACACAGTTGAATATAAGAAATTATGGCTAGTTGAGAAATCAAAAATCATTACATGGCTAAATGTGAAGGTAAAACTCATATTACTGTCTGCTCATTTGCTAATGTTGACCACTAGGGGCACTACAGACTTATTTAATGTTGACCACTGGGTGGCGCTACAGACTTCTGTTCATCACCAATATCAGAATATGACTAATATGCATGGGAGAATCTCAATGCATTTCCTTGATTCCTTGTGTCCTCTCCTCGCCTCCTCAAAACCCATTGGGGGAGAAGGTTGGAGTGGAGGGACCTCTGACCTCATCCAATGGGTTTTGAGAAGGAGAGGAGAGGGAGGATGTGAGGAATCATTGACGTTATGTCTATATTTCCCGATTCTCCACACTTTCACCAAAGTCCCCGTCCATGGATTTAAAAACATATTAGATTGGTGTCGGAACTGTCTGGAGGGAGGAACTCCCCTTGCTCCTGTATCTTCACAGCATCATTGGTCACCACCCTCCATAGAGAGTTCACACATCTCCATTTTGAGGAAAAGAGTCTAGAATGAAACCAAAATCTTCAAACACAAACTCCTTTCTCCTGAAGTCTACATTTGTTCGCTACTTCAGATTGTTCCCACAAATCTAAACTCATCGGGTTGATGGAGGCATGGGATAGAGGGAGTTTCCACCAAACCAAATGTGTCACGTGCGCCAAAATACAGTGAAATGCTTACTTGCAAGCCCTTAACCAAACAATGCAGTTTTAAGAAAAAAACAAGTGTTAAAGTATTTACTAAATAAACTGAAGTAAACAATAAATACAAGAAGAAGAAATAGAAAAATAACAAATAATTAAAGAGCAACAATAAAATAAGAGTAACAAGGCTATATACAGGGGGTACTGGTAGAGTCAATGTGCGGGGGCACCGGTTAGTTGAGGTAATATGTACATGTAGATAGGAAGGGGGGTCAATGCAAATAATCCAGGTAGCCATTTGATTAGCTGTTCAGGAGTCTTATGGCTTGAGGGTAGAAGCTGTTAAGAAGCATTTTGGACCTAGACTTGGTGCTCCAGTACCGCTTGCCGTGCGGTAGCAGAGAGAACAGTCTATGACTAGGGTGGCTGGAGTCTTTGACAATTTCTAGGGCCTTCCTCTGACACCGCCCGGTATAGAGGTCCTGGAATGCAGGAAGCTTGGCCCCAGTGATGTACTGGGTCATACACACTACCCTCTGTAGTGCCTTGCGGTCGGAGGCCGAGCAGTTGCCATACCAGGTGGTGATGCAACCAGTCAGGATGCTCTCGATGTTTCAGTCTCCTGAGGGGGAATAGGTTTTGTCGTGCCCTCTTCACGACTGTCTTTGTGTGTTTGAACCAAGACTGTTCGTTGGTGATGTGGAAACCAAGGAACTTGAAGCTCTCAACCTGCTCCACTACAGCCCCGTCGATGAGAATGGGGGCGTGCTCTGCCCTCACTTTCCTGTAGTCCATGATCATCTCCTTTGTCTTGATCACGATGAGGGAGAGGTTGAGCGTGCACCCCTGAGTGGCCCCTGTGTTGAGGATCAGTGTAGCAGATGTGTTGTTACCAACCCTTACCACCTGGGGACGGCCCGTCAGGAAGTCCAGGATCCAGGTGCAGATGTGTTGTTACCTACCCTTACCACCTGGGGACGGCCCGTCTGGAAGTCCAGGATCCAGGTGCAGATGTGTTGTTACCTACCCTTACCACCTGGGGACGGCCCGTCAGGAAGTCCAGGATCCAGGTGCAGATGTGTTGTTACCTACCCTTACCACCTGGGGACGGCCCGTCAGGAAGTCCAGGATCCAGGTGCAGATGTGTTGTTACCTACCCTTACCACCTGGGGACGGCCCGTCAGGAAGTCCAGGATCCAGTTGCAGAGGGAGGTGTTGTTACCTACCCTCACCACCTGGGGACGGCCCGTCAGGAAGTCCAGGATCCAGGTGCAGAGGGAGGTGTTTAGTCCCAGGGTCCTTAGCTTAGTGATGAGCTTTGAGGGCACTATGGTGTTGAACACTGAACTGTAGTCAATGAATAGCATTCTCACATAGGTGTTCCTTTTGTCCAGGTGGGAAAGGGCAATGTGGATTGCAATAGAGATTGCGTCATCTGTTGGGACTGTATGCAAATTGGAGTGGGTCTAAGGGTTTCTGGGATAATGGTGGTGTTGTGAGCCATGACCAGTCTTTCAAAACACTTCATGACTACAGACGTGAATGCTAAGGGTCGGAAGCCATTTAGGCAGGTTACCTTAGTGTTCTTGGGCACAGGGACTATTGTGGTCGGCTTAAAACATGTTGGTATTACAGACTCTGTCAGGAACAGGTTGAAAATGTAAGTGAAGACACTTGCCAGTTGGTCAGCGTATGCTCGGAGTACACGTCCTGGTAATCCGTCTGTTGACCTGTTTAAAGATCTTACTCACATCGGCTACTGAGACCGTGATCACACAGTCGTCCGGAACAGCTGGTGCTCTCATGCATGCTTCAGAGTTGCTTGCCTCGAAGCGCGCATAGAAGTAATGTTGCTCGTCTGGTAAGCTTGTGCTACTGGGAAGCTCACGGCTGTGCTTCCCTTTATTGTCATCTGACCACTTCTGTATTGAGCGAGTCATTGGTACTTCCTACTTTAGTTTTTGCTTGTAAGCAGGAATCAGGAGGATAAAGTTACGGTCAGATTTGCCAAATGGAGGGTGAGGGAGAGCTTTGTACTCCTCTCTGTGTGGAGTAAAGGTGGTCTAGAGTTTTTTTTCCACCTGGTTGCACATGTAACATACAGCTTGTTGAGTGTGGTCTTAGTGCCAGCATCGGTAATGGAAATTTGAGCTACAGTACCAACCAGATGAGTTATAGTACCTACCAGATGAGCTACAGTACCTACCAGATGAGTTACAGTACCAACCAGATGAGTTACAGTACCAACCAGATGAGTTACAGTACCTACCAGATGAGTTACAGTACCAACCAGATGAGTTACAGTACCTACCAGATGAGGTACAGTTCCAACCAGATGAGTTACAGTACCTACCAGATGAGTTACAGTACCAACCAGATGAGCTACAGTTCCAACCAGATGAGTTACAGTACCTACCAGATGAGTTACAGTACCAACCAGATGAGTTACAGTACCTACCAGATGAGGTACAGTTCCTACCAGATGAGGTACAGTTCCTACCAGGTGAGGTACAGTACCTACCAGATGAGCTACAGTACCTACCAGATGAGTTACAGTTCTTACCAGATGAAGTCCTATAGACTTCTGAGAATGCATTTTTATTGTTGTCAAATGTTCCTTGACGCCCCATCCCTAAGTCTTACAGAATGCTGTGACACATCTAAGTCTGGTAATGGCCAATATAAATGTATATACAGTTGTTTTGCTTCCTGGCAGTCATTGTATAATATGCTCCGTATCAATCAATAGGGTCAGACTGACCTCGTCGGTTTACACCAGTGGGAGTAGACAACATGTATCCGTGGAAACGGGCAGAGAATGACAGGTATGTAGACGATACACGGAAATAATGTCTGGACAGCCCCTGAGAACTAACAGAGATCAGATAAGAACACTGTGTTGTCCAATAGGATTACACAAAAAAATATGGGTCTCTGGCTTACAGAGGGAAAAAAATAAAAAATATGAATCATTCTTTCAGACTTTATCGGGGTATAATGAGGCAGTTGGGAAAGTTCTGAACATACAAGAGAGGCCTTTTAATAATAGGCCAAAACAATTGCAGCCTAGTGCTGTGTATTTTAATTGACAAAGACCTGACATACACCAAAAGTCCAAAAGCTGAACAAAATAGTCTTATTGGCCGTCGCTGACACCCAGTGGTGTTCTCTTGTAATATACTGCCTATTGAGTAGGCTACTTTTCCTCTGTCTAATGACTTCTGGTCATATATATACTCATACGTAGATGAATTACTGGTAGGCTGTGATGTCATAATGTAGTCCACCAGCAGACTGGCTTTCCATTCTACTGAGCCTGGGGGATGAGGCTAGCTATGGCAAAGCTGAGCCTGGGGGATGAGGTTAGCTATGGCAACGCTGAGCCTGGGGGATGAGGTTAGCTATGGCAACGCTGAGCCTGGGGGATGAGGTTAGCTATGGCAACGCTGAGCCTGGGGATGAGGTTAGCTATGGCAACGCTGAGCCTGGGGGTGAGGTTAGTTATGGCAACGCTGAGCCTGGGGGATGAGGATAGCTATGGCAACGCTGAGCCTGGGGGGTGAGGTTAGCTATGGCAACGCTGAGCCTGGGGGATGAGGTTAGCTATGGCAACGCTGAGCCTGGGGGTGAGGTTAGCTATGGCAACGCTGAGCCTGGGGGATGAGGTTAGCTATGGCAACGCTGAGCCTGGGGGTGAGGTTAGTTATGGCAATGCTGAGCCTGGGGGATGAGGATAGCTATGGCAACGCTGAGCCTGGGGGGTGAGGTTAGTTATGGCAACGCTGAGCCTGGGGGGTGATGTTACCTATGGCAACGCTGAGCCTGGGGGGTGAGGTTAGCTATGGCAACGCTGAGCCTGGGGGGTGAGGTTACCTATGGCAACGCTGAGCCTGGGGGGTGAGGCTACCTATGGCAACGCTGAGCCTGGGGGGTGAGGTTACCTATGGCAACGCTGAGCCTGGGGGGTGAGGTTACCTATGGCAACGCTGAGCCTGGAGGGTGAGGTTACCTATGACAATGCTGAGCCTGGGGGATGAGGTTACCTATGGCAACGCTGAAAGGAGAGCAAATACAGTCATACAGGCTGTGACTTACTAGAGTGACTGTTCACTTGAACCAGTTGACAGTTTGTTGTGTAACTTCTTCTTTTCAGGGGTTGCCGTGGTTACCTTGATGTTCATGACCTTGGTTTCATTTTCAGTATCTCTTTTCCTCATTTTGAAGTGTAAACTGCAGAGATCTTGACTTTGGGCCAGACATAGGAGAGAACGCGTAGGTGTACTTCCTGATGACATGAAGGATTGTGAAATTTGAGGTGAAGGGTGGTCTATGTGCAATAGGAAGCAATATTATGATTGGCTCACAAAAGTTATAAAAAGGTCAACATGTTGATTAGGCTAAACACACACACACACACACACACACACACACACACACACACACACAGAGAGATATATAATATGAGTTCTGTAAGGCTACAGAGGGGAGGGCAGTCAATGGTTAGAGCGTTGGACTAGTAACCGAAAGGTTGCAAGTTCAAATCCCCGAGCTGACAAGGTACAAATCTGTCGTTCTGCCCCCGAACAGGCAGTTAACCCACTGTTCCTAGGCCGTCATTGAAAATAAGAATTTGTTCTTAACTGACTTGCATAGTTAAATAAAGGTAAATATTATCATTATGTCAAGGAAAGGGAATGACAGTCAGCTATTCATGTCACTGTCTCGTCCTTATGTGTGGAGATTTATTGTGCACATCTGATTATATTCTCATGCCATAATTAAAGTAACTTTTGTTAAATTAAGTTTTCAATGTGATGAATGAAAGCATGTTTTATTTCAACCCATTACTTATTTGTCATGTTTAATCATTTATTGGCAAAGGATGATATATGTGTGTGTGTGTGTGTGTGTGTGTGTAAATATATATATATTTTTTGTTCACCTTTATTTAACCAGGTAAGCTAGTTGAGAACGAGTTCTCATTTGCAATTGCGACCTGGCCAAGATAAAGCAAAGCAGTTTGACACATACAACAACACAGAGTTACACATGGAATGAACAAAACATAGTCAATAATACAGTAGAAAGAAAACAAAGTCTATATACAGTGAGTGCAAATAAGGTCAAATAAGGGAGTTAAGGCAATAAATAGGCCATGGTGGTGAAGTAATTACAATATGGCAATTAAACACTGGAATGGTAGATGTGCAAAATATGGATGTGCAAGTAGAGATACTGTGGTGCAAAAGGAGCAAAATAAATAAATACAGTATGGGGATGAGGTAGATAGATGGGCTGTATACAGATGGGCTATGAACAGGTGCAGTGATCTGTGAGCTGCTCTGACAGCTGATTCTTAAAGCTAGTGAGGGAGATGGGAGTCTCCAGAATCTCCATATATACATTCCGGAATCTCCAGAATCTCCATATATACATTCCGGAATCTCCATATATACATTCCGGAATCTCCAGAATCTCCATATATACATTCCGGAATCTCCATAAATACATTCCGGAATCTCCATAAATACATTCCGGAATCTCCATATATATATATATATATATATGACATAAAAGTTATTTTGATTCAATGACAGTTTTAAACAGATGCATTGGCCTTGTAGAGGAATTTTTGAATATCAAATGGTCCCTGGCCCCCATACTTGGATACTTTGGCTAGTGTGCCTTTGGATGCTTGGATACTCCTCGAATACTCTCTCCTCTCTCCTTCTCAAAACCCATTGGAGGAGAATGTCAGAGGGGCGGGACCTATTTACACACCATTACAACACTCTACATAGCCATAATATGACATTTGCAATGTCTCTATCCCTTTGAAACTTTTTTTGTAATGTTTACTGTACCCTTTTTTAAATTGTTTATTTCACTTTGTTTATTATCTATTTAACGGGTTTTGGTTTCACATGCCAAAAAAGCCTTTGGATTTAATTGAGATGAGAGAGGACACGAAGAGTGGTCAATTGAGATTCTCCCAATGACTGAATCATTTCCAATTGAGATTCTCCCAATGACTGAATCATATCCGATTGAGATTCTCCCAATGACTGAATCATTTCCGATTGAGATTCTCCCAATGACTGAATCAACTCGGATTGAGACTCTACCAATGACTGAATCTAATCGGATTGAGATTGTACCAATGACTGAATCATGTCCGATTGTAGCAATGACGACATCCGTACGACTCCAGTGCATTTCAACGCGTCACCACCCCTTCCTCCCTGAAGAGCTTTTCAAAATCTGAAAGGAGAGGCAGCAGGATGCAGAAGGCATTTTACCGTACTGAACCAGAACAAACCGTTTTGACAACGAAATAAAAATTTTAAGTAGGCCAACCGTGACACGCAACCCCAAAACAAGAAGTTTAATCATCAAGTTTCGTTATGTTTTTTTATTTAGAAAAAATACCAAAGACGGAACGTTGTTGGGAAACTTTGTAGCGGGCTCCCTAAAACACGACCAGAGAGGAGGAATAGGCATCCTCCGAGTCATTGGAGTTGCTGTGGGTAAGTTTAACAATTTTTTAAAAAATGTATCAATTATTTCAAAACATGTCAACTTCATTACCTACCAGGCTCGTAGGCAACGATCCCCCAAAAATGTAATACACATTGAACGGGGTGGTTTCGTTCTTACACGCCGCCGAAGACATTTCAACATGTTCTTCATGCAGCGCCCAGTTTTTCGATTTCTTCGACCATATTTTCCTTGCCTACAAATCGACATTACTAGACCGTTACACTTTTTTTCAAAGCATTATCATAACAAAAATTATCTTGACAGAAATGCTCCAGTCGTGCGTGCCTCGTTACAATGTATCTATGTTCCAATCGTCGCGTTTTGAACAAGGTAACAAGCAGAATTTAGTCTGGTTACTTTGTTGTAACCTGTTAACCGAGTCACTGCATGGATCATTTGGCTCTCTGCCCTTTGACCCTCGCTAAGTGCCCAGGGAAAGTTGTGTGTGTGTGTGCACAAAAGTATGTGGACACCCCTTCAAATTAGTGGATTCGGCTACTTCAGCCACACCCGTTGTTGACCAGTGTATAAAATCGAGCACACCGCCATGCAATCTCCATAGACAAACACCAGCAGAAGAATGGTGTTACTGAAGAGCTCAGTGACACGTTTTCAACGTGGCAAGGTCTTCGGATGCCCTGCTAGAGCTGCCGGGCGGTCAACTGTAAGCGCTGTTATTGTGAAGTGGAAATGTCTAGGTGCAACAATGGCTCAGCCGTGAAGTGGAAATGTCTAGGTGCAACAATGGCTCAGCCGTGAAGTGGAAATGTCTAGGTGCAACAATGGCTCAGCCGTGAAGTGGAAATGTCTAGGTGCAACAATGGCTCAGCCGTGAAGTGGAAATGTCTAGGTGCAACAATGGCTCAGCCGTGAAGTGGAAATGTCTAGGTGCAACAATGGCTCAGCCGTGAAGTGGAAATGTCTAGGTGCAACAATGGCTCAGCCGTGAAGTGGAAATGTCTAGGTGCAACAATGGCTCAGCCGTGAAGTGGTAGGACACACGTAGCGTGTCAACATCGTCTGTCCTCGGTTCCAAACTGCCTCTGGGAGCAAGAGATCTGTTCGTCAGGAGCATCGTGAAAGTGGGTTTCCGTGGCTGAGTGGCTGCACACAAGCCTAACATCACCATCAGATGTTAATGGTCACATACACATGGTTAGCAGATGTTATTGGTCACAGGGTTAGCAGATGTTATTGGTCACAGGGTTAGCAGATGTTATTGGTCACAGGGTTAGCAATGTTTTTTTTATTTTAATTTAAATTTTTACCCCTTTTTCTCCCCAATTTCGTGGTATCCAATTATTGTAGTAGCTACTATCTTGTCTCATCGCTACAACTCCCGTACGGGCTTGGGAGAGACGAAGGTTGAATGTCATGCGTCCTCCGATACACAACCCCAACCAGCCGTACTGCTTCTTAATACAGCGCGCATCCAACCCGGAAGCCAGCCGCACCAATGTGTCGGAGGCTACACCGTGCCCCCGGCAACCTTGGTTAGCGCGCATTGCGCCCGGCCCGCCACAGGAGTCGCTGGTGCGCGATGAGACAAGGATATCCCTACCGACCAAGCCCTCCCTAACCCGGACAACGCTAGGCCAATTGTGCGTCGCCCCACGGACCTCCCGGTCGCGGCCGGTTACGACAGACCCTGGGCGCGAACCCAGGGACTCTGATGGCACAGCTGGCGCTGCAGTACAGCGCCCTTAACCACTGCACCACCCGGGAGCCCGGGTTAGCAGATGTTAATGGTCACATACACACGGTTAGCAGATGTTAATAGTCACATACACACGGTTAGCAGATGTTAATAGTCACATACACATGGTTAGCAGATGTTAATGGTCACATACACATGGTTAGCAGATGTTAATGGTCACATACACATGGTTAGCAGATGTTAATGGTCACAGGTTTAGCAGATGTTAATGGTCACAGGGTTAGCAGATGTTATTGGTCACATACACATGGTTAGCAGATGTTATTGGTCACAGGGTTAGCAGATGTTATTGGTCACAGGGTTAGCAGATGTTAGTGGTCACATACACAGGGTTAGCAGATGTTAGTGGTCACAGGGTTAGCAGATGTTAATGGTCACAGGGTTAGCAGATGTTAATGGTCACAGGGTTAGCAGATGTTAATGGTCACAGGGTTAGCAGATGTTATTGGTCACAGGGTTAGCAGATGTTATTGGTCACAGGGTTAGCAGATGTTATTGGTCACAGGGTTAGCAGATGTTATTGGTCACAGGGTTAGCAGATGTTATTGGTCACAGGGTTAGCAGATGTTATTGGTCACAGGGTTAGCAGATGTTATTGGTCACAGGGTTAGCAGATGTTATTGGTCACAGGGTTAGCAGATGTTATTGGTCACAGGGTTAGCAGATGTTATTGGTCACAGGGTTAGCAGATGTTATTGGTCACAGGGTTAGCAGATGGTTATTGGTCACATACACAGGGTTAGCAGATGGTTAATGGTCACAGGGTTAGCAGATGTTATTGGTCACAGGGTTAGCAGATGTTATTGGGGGTGTAACAAAATGCTTGGGCTTCTAGTTTTGACAGTGCAGCAATATCTAACAAGTAATCTAACAATTCCACAACTACCTAATAACCCCAAATATAAGCAAAGGGATGGAATAACAATATATACATATAAATATATGGATGAGCGATGGCCGAGCGGCATAGGCAAGATGGTATAAAATGCAAGATATGTAAATATTTATCAAAGTGACTAGTGATCCATTTATTAGTGGCCAATGATTTCAAGTCTGTATTTAGGCAGCAGCCTCTCTGTGTTAGTGATGGCTGTTTAACAGTCTGGCCTTGAGATGGAAGCTGTTTTTCACTCTCTTAGTCCCAGCTTTGATGCACCATACGCAATGTTTGTGTTTAATTGCTAGATTGTAATTACTTCGCCACCATGGCCTATTTATTTCCTTAACTTACCTCATTTGCACTCACTGTATATTGACTTTTTGTTTTCTTTTGTTCTACTGTATTATTGACTGTATGTTTGGTTTATTCCATGTGTAACTGTGTGTTGTTGTTTGTGTCGAATTGCTACGCTTTATCTTGGCCAGGTCGCAGTTGTAAATGAGAACTTGTTCTCAACTTGCCTACCTGGTTAAATAAAGGTGAAATAAAAAAATAAAACCCTATCGAACACATTTGGGATGATTTGGGGGATGAATTAGTGCCAGGCTTAATCGCCCAACATCAGTTGCCCGACCTCACTAGTGCTCTTGTGACTGAATAGAAGCAAGTTCCTGCAGCAACGTTCCATCGTCTAGTGGAGGCTGTTATAGCAGCAAAGGGGGGTACCCGACTTCATATTAATACCCATGATTTTGGAATGAGATGTTCAATGAGCAGGTGTCCACATACTTTTGGTCATGTAGTCTCCTGGATATGAGGTAGATTAGTTTAATTTCTCTACTTCCTGTATTGAATTATAATTATGACAGTCTTAAGTTAAGTAAAGGTTAAATAAGGGTTGGTATAAGGCATGGTCATATTGTTTTGGCAACATTCACCGTCCAGTTTAACGTTAACATGATAGTGTAGTTTAAAGAAATATTTCTTTAACCTTTACTTAACTGGGCAAGTCAGTTTTAAAAAACAAATTCTTATTTTCAATGACGGCCTAGGAACAGTGGGTTTAACTGCCTTGTTCATGGGCAGAACGACAGATTTTTACCTTGTCAGCTCGGTGATTCGATCTTGCACCCTTTCGGTTACTAGTCCAGCGCTCTAACCGCTAGGCTACCTGCCGCCCCTCCACTCTAACCGCTAGGCTACCTGCCGCCCCTCCACTCTAACCGCTAGGCTACCTGCCGCCCCAGGGTAAACCTATGAAACAGTCATTTCTTCCATTGAATTACTTGGGTATTATGCTCTAGGTTGCATTATTGTCTGTTATGCATCTGTTTGTACTGGCCCTGTGCTGAGGGCTTGTTCTGCCTGTTGTTTAGTGCTGGCCTTGTGCTGAGGGCTTGTTGCGCCTGTTTGTACTGGCCTTGTGCTGAGGGCTTGTTGCGCCTGTTTGTACTGGCCTTGTGCTGAGGGCTTGTTGCGCCTGTTTGTACTGGCCTTGTGCTGAGGGCTTGTTGCGCCTGTTTGTACTGGCCCTGTGCTGAGGGCTTGTTGCGCCTGTTTGTACTGGCCCTGTGCTGAGGGCTTGTTGCACCTGTTTGTACTGGCCCTGTGCTGAGGGCTTGTTGCGCCTGTTGTTTTGTACTGGCCCTGTGCTGAGGGCTTGTTCTGCCTGTTGTTTTGTACTGGCCCTGTGCTGAGGGCTTGTTCTGCCTGTTGTTTTGTACTGGCCCTGTGCTGAGGGCTTGTTCTGCCTGTTGTTTTGTACTGGCCCTGTGCTGAGGGCTTGTTCTGCCTGTTGTTTTGTACTGGCCCTGTGCTGAGGGCTTGTTCTGCCTGTTGTTTTGTACTGGCCCTGTGCTGAGGGCTTGTTCTGCCTGTTGTTTTGTACTGGCCCTGTGCTGAGGGCTTGTTCTGCCTGTTGTTTTGTACTGGCCCTGTGCTGAGGGCTTGTTCTGCCTGTTGTTTTGTACTGGCCCTGTGCTGAGGGCTTGTTCTGCCTGTTGTTTTGTACTGGCCCTGTGCTGAGGGCTTGTTCTGCCTGTTGTTTTGTACTGGCCCTGCTGAGGGCTTGTTCTGCCTGTTGTTTTGTACTGGCCCTGTGCTGAGGGCTTGTTCTGCCTGTTGTTTGTACTGGCCCTGTGCTGAGGGCTTGTTCTGCCTGTTTGTACTGGCCCTGTGCTGTTTTATGCTGGGCTTGTTCTGCCTGTTGTTTGTAGGGCTGGCCCTGTGCTGAGGGCTTGTTGCGCCTGTTTGTACTGGCCCTGTGCTGAGGGCTTGTTCTGCCTGTTGTTTTGTGCTGGCCCTGTGCTGAGGGCTTGTTGCGCCTGTTTGTACTGGCCCTGTGCTGAGGGCTTGTTGCGCCTGTTGTTTTGTACTGGCCCTGTGCTGAGGGCATGTTGCGCCTGTTGTTTTGTACTGGCCCTGTGCTGAGGGCTTGTTGCGCCTGTTGTTTTGTACTGGCCCTGTGCTGAGGGCTTGTTGCGCCTGTTGTTTTGTGCTGGCCCTGTGCTGAGGGCTTGTTGCACCTGTTGCCATGGATATGTTGACTCAACACACCGACGTTGTTTTGTGCTGAGGGCTTGTTGCGCTTGTTGTTTTGTGCTGAGGGCTTGTTGCGCTTGTTGTTTTGTGCTGAGGGCTTGTTGCGCTTGTTGTTTTGTGCTGAGGGCTTGTGCGCCTGTTTTGTGCTGAGGGCTTGTTGCGCCTGTTTTGTGCTGAGGGCTTGTTGCGCCTGTTTTGTGCTGAGGGCTTGTTGCGCCTGTTTTGTGCTGAGGGCTTGTTGCGCCTGTTTTGTGCTGAGGGCTTGTTGCGCCTGTTTTGTGCTGAGGGCTTGTTGCGCCTGTTTTGTGCTGAGGGCTTGTTGCGCCTGTTGTTTTGTGCTGAGGGCTTGTTGCGCCTGTTGTTTTGTGCTGAGGGCTTGTTGCGCTGAGGGCTTGTTGCGCCTGTTGTTTTGTGCTGAGGGCTTGTTGCGCCTGTTTTGTGCTGAGGGCTTGTTGCGCTGAGGGCTTGTTGCGCCTGTTGTTTTGTACTGAGGGCTTGTTGTGCTGAGGGCTTGTTGTGCTGAGGGCTTGTTGTGCTGAGGGCTTGTTGTGCTGAGGGCTTGTTGTGCTGAGGTCTTGTTGCGCCTGTTTTGTACTGAGGGCTTGTTGCGCCTGTTGTTTTGTGCTGAGGGCTTGTTGCGCCTGTTGTTTTGTGCTGAGGGCTTGTTGCGCCTGTTGTTTTGTGCTGAGGGCTTGTTGCGCCTGTTGTTTTGTGCTGAGGGCTTGTTGCGCTGAGGGCTTGTTGTGCTGAGGTCTTGTTGCGCCTGTTTTGTACTGAGGGCTTGTTGTGCCGAGGGCTTGTTGCGCCTGTTTTGTACTGGCCCTGTGCTGAGGGCTTGTTCTGCCTGTTGTTTTGTACTGGCCCTGTGCTGAGGGCTTGTTCTGCCTGTTGTTTTGTACTGGCCCTGTGCTGAGGGCTTGTTCTGCCTGTTGTTTTGTACTGGCCCTGTGCTGAGGGCTTGTTCTGCCTGTTTTTGTACTGGCCCTGTGCTGAGGGCTTGTTCTGCCTGTTGTTTTGTACTGGCCCTGTGCTGAGGGCTTGTTCTGCCTGTTGTTTTGTACTGGCCCTGTGCTGAGGGCTTGTTCTGCCTGTTGTTTTGTACTGGCCCTGTGCTGAGGGCTTGTTCTGCCTGTTGTTTTGTACTGGCCCTGTGCTGAGGGCTTGTTCTGCCTGTTGTTTTGTACTGGCCCTGTGCTGAGGGCTTGTTCTGCCTGTTGTTTTGTACTGGCCCTGTGCTGAGGGCTTGTTCTGCCTGTTGTTTTGTACTGGCCCTGTGCTGAGGGCTTGTTCTGCCTGTTGTTTTGTACTGGCCCTGTGCTGAGTGCTTGTTCTGCCTGTTGTTTTGTACTGGCCCTGTGCTGAGGGCTTGTTGCGCCTGTTTGTACTGGCCCTGTGCTGAGGGCTTGTTGCGCCTGTTTGTACTGGCCCTGTGCTGAGGGCTTGTTGCGCCTGTTGTTTTGTGCTGAGGGCTTGTTGCGCCTGTTGTTTTGTGCTGAGGGCTTGTTGCGCTGAGGGCTTGTTGTGCTGAGGTCTTGTTGCGCCTGTTTTGTACTGAGGGCTTGTTGTGCCGAGGGCTTGTTGCGCCTGTTTGTACTGGCCCTGTGCTGAGGGCTTGTTCTGCCTGTTTTGTACTGAGGGCTTGTTGTGCCGAGGGCTTGTTGCGCCTGTTTTGTGCTGAGGGCTTGTTGCGCCTGTTGTTTTGTACTGGCCCTGTGCTGAGGGCTTGTTGCACCTGTTGCCATGGATATGTTGACTCAACACACCGACGTTGTTTAATGAAGACTGCCCTGGTGACAATGTAAATCATTCACATTGAAATGATACTAGTAGACCTTTTGTGAGAGGTGTGTGTGTGTCTACTTGGTTAGACCTATCTGAAACGGTAACGCATGCTTAAATAAGTTTATGTGCAACTGTTACTCTGGGTCACAAATGATGCACTTTTCCATATTATGTAATGGACCACCTATGGGCCCTGATCTAAAGTAGTGCACTATATAGTGCTGTTTGGAACATAACCTTAGTCTATTGTCTGACATGGTGATTCTGAACCATCTCCGACATGGTGATTCTGAACCATCTCCGACATGGTGATTCTGAACCATCTCCGACATGGTGATTCTGAACCATCCCTGGAATCTCTGACATGCTGATTCTGAACCATCACGTTGGCGGCTCGTCTTTTCCTCGAAGCGGGCAAAGGTGTTTAGTTTGAGGTGTCGGTGTCCACAACATGGCTTTCCCTTTTATAATCCATGATTGTCTGGAGTTTTGTGTGGCTTCGGCTCGGACCATTTACACTAGGTGTGAGCAGAACATGTTGAGCATCTGATTGGGGTTGACCCCAATTAGTTGACAGTTCGATTCTTTGGTCCTTAGGCTTTTGGTCAACCGATATTGTTTTTTTTTGTCGAGCAGTTATATATATATGCCCTTCTCAGTGAACTAATCCATTGTGGAAGCCTAGACTAAAAGCCAATGTTATGCTTTATCTGGAAATGTGGTCTGAGGCTCCATATGTAGGGTGTGACACAATTGCAGAGCCTCCAGAGGCCAAATCCAGCTCTGTACCGCATCGCCATACCCCTCCCAAATGTTGCAACAATGCGGAGGGCTCTGTATATCATTGACATGATTGGTTGATGGTAGGTGGGGCGGTACATCCTGTAAACACAAACTCACTTCCTTGACAACAAATGCCAGAAGTATGAATGTCCTGACTTCTGCTGAGGCCGTTCTTGTCCTGACTTCTGCAGAGGCGTGTCACTGTAAATGCTGAATGGCCAATGCAGACGTCGGCTTGACCGTGCGCCCAGATGCACAATGCGGGGCTCTCTCCAGAATGCGCGGCTCTCTCCAGAATGCGCGGCTCTCTCCAGAATGCGCGGCTCTCTCCAGAATGCGCGGCTCTCTCCAGAATGCGCGGCTCTCTCCAGAATGCGCGGCTCTCTCCAGAATGCGCGGCTCTCTCCAGAATGCGGGGCTCTCTCCAGAATGCGCGGCTCTCTCATGCAAATTTTATGCACATTCATTGTTTCATAACTTAATTGTGTGAATTGTTTGCGTAAATGCTGAATGGCTAATGCAGACGTCGGCTTGACCGTGCGCCCAGATGCACAATGCGCGGCTCTCTCCAGAATGCGGGGCTCTCTCCAGAATGCGGGGCTCTCTCCAGAATGCGGGGCTCTCTCCAGAATGCGGGGCTCTCTCCAGAATGCGGGGCTCTCTCCAGAATGCGGGGCTCTCTCCAGAATGCGGGGCTCTCTCCAGAATGCGGGGCTCTCTCCAGAATGCGGGGCTCTCTCCAGAATGCGGGGCTCTCTCATGCAAATTTTATGCACATTCATTGTTTCATAACTTAATTGTGTGAATTGTTTGATTGTTAGTGTACAGTGGTTATTGACAGTGTTACTTTGTTTATAGTCATTTATTTTAATGAATTCAATATTATTATTCCATTCTTCCTGTTCTCATTGTCCTCGTGGGCACATTGTTATTATTCCATTCTTCCTGTTCTCATTGTTATTATTCCATTCTTCCTGTTCTCATTGTTATTATTCCATTCTTCCTGTTCTCATTGTCCTCATGGGCACAATATTATTATTCCATTCTTCCTGTTCTCATTGTCCTCATGGGCACAATATTATTATTCCATTCTTCCTGTTCTCATTGTCCTCATGGGCACATTGTTATTATTCCATTCTTCCTGTTCTCATTGTCCTCATGGGCACAATATTATTATTCCATTCTTCCTGTTCTCATTGTCCTCATGGGCACATTGTTATTATTCCATTCTTCCTGTTCTCATTGTCCTCATGGGCACAATATTATTATTCCATTCTTCCTGTTCTCATTGTCCTCATGGGCACATTGTCTGCAGCCTGCATAACCTATGTTATACTTGTGAGAAAAACATTTGGGTTTATTTCATTTAAAGTTCTGTCAATTTTAGAATTGTCTTTTGTTTGGAGCGCTCCTGTCAATGTTGTGTAAAGACACGCAGGAAGTAGACCTATAGGCTACCTGTCAATGTTGTGTAAGGACACGCAGGAAGTAGACCTATAGTCTACCTGTCAATGTTGTGTAAGGACACGCAGGAAGTAGACCTATAGGCTACCTGTCAATGTTGTGTAAGGACACGCAGGAAGTAGACCTATAGGCTACCTGTCAATGTTGTGTAAGGACACGCAGGAAGTAGACCTATAGTCTACCTGTCAATGTTGTGTAAGGACACGCAGGAAGTAGACCTATAGTCTACCTGTCAATGTTGTGTAAGGACACGCAGGAAGTAGACCTATAGGCTACCTGTCAATGTTGTGTAAGGACACGCAGGAAGTAGACCTATAGTCTACCTGTCAATGTTGTGTAAGGACACGCAGGAAGTAGACCTATAGTCTACCTGTCAATGTTGTGTAAGGACCTGTCACGCACGCAGGAAGTAGACCTATAGGCTACCTGTCAATGTTGTGTAAGGACACGCAGGAAGTAGACCTATAGTCTACCTGAAGTAGACCAGGAAGTAGATAGTCTACCTGTCAATGTTGTGTAAGGACACGCAGGCATAGAAGTAGACCTATAGGCTACCTGTCAATGTTGTGTAAGGACACGCAGGAAGTAGACCTATAGGCTACCTGTCAATGTTGTGTAAGGACACGCAGGCATAGAAGTAGACCTATAGGCTACCTGTCAATGTTGTGTAAGGACACGCAGGCATAGAAGTAGACCTATAGGCTACCTGTCAATGTTGTGTAAGGACACGCAGGAAGTAGACCTATAGGCTACCTGTCAATGTTGTGTAAGGACACGCAGGCATAGAAGTAGACCTATAGGCTACCTGTCAATGTTGTGTAAGGACACGCAGGAAGTAGACCTATAGTCTACCTGTCAATGTTGTGTAAGGACACGCAGGCATAGAAGTAGACCTATAGGCTACCTGTCAATGTTGTGTAAGGACACGCAGGAAGTAGACCTATAGGCTACCTGTCAATGTTGTGTAAGGACACGCAGGAAGTAGACCTATAGGCTACCTGTCAATGTTGTGTAAGGACACGCAGGCATAGAAGTAGACCTATAGGCTACCTGTCAATGTTGTGTAAGGACACGCAGGCATAGAAGTAGACCTATAGGCTACCTGTCAATGTTGTGTAAGGACACGCAGGAAGTAGACCTATAGGCTACCTGTCAATGTTGTGTAAGGACACGCAGGCATAGAAGTAGACCTATAGGCTACCTGTCAATGTTGTGTAAGGACACGCAGGCATAGAAGTAGACCTATAGGCTACCTGTCAATGTTGTGTAAGGACACGCAGGCATAGAAGTAGACCTATAGTCTACCTGTCAATGTTGTGTAAGGACACGCAGGCATAGAAGTAGACCTATAGGCTACCTGTCAATGTTGTGTAAGGACACGCAGGCATAGAAGTAGACCTATAGGCTACCTGTCAATGTTGTGTAAGGACACGCAGGCATAGAAGTAGACCTATAGGCTACCTGTCAATGTTGTGTAAGGACACGCAGGCATAGAAGTAGACCTATAGGCTACCTGTCAATGTTGTGTAAGGACACGCAGGCATAGAAGTAGACCTATAGGCTACCTGTCAATGTTGTGTAAGGACACGCAGGCATAGAAGTAGACCTATAGGCTACCTGTCAATGTTGTGTAAGGACACGCAGGCATAGAAGTAGACCTATAGGCTACCTGTCAATGTTGTGTAAGGACACGCAGGCATAGAAGTAGACCTATAGGCTACCTGTCAATGTTGTGTAAGGACACGCAGGCATAGAAGTAGACCTATAGGCTACATGTCAATGTTGTGTAAGGACACGCAGGCATAGAAGTAGACCTATAGGCTACCTGTCAATGTTGTGTAAGGACACGCAGGCATAGAAGTAGACCTATAGGCTACCTGTCAATGTTGTGTAAGGACACGCAGGCATAGAAGTAGACCTATAGGCTACCTGTCAATGTTGTGTAAGGACACGCAGGCATAGAAGTAGACCTATAGGCTACCTGTCAATGTTGTGTAAGGACACGCAGGCATAGAAGTAGACCTATAGGCTACCTGTCAATGTTGTGTAAGGACACGCAGGCATAGAAGTAGACCTATAGGCTACCTGTCAATGTTGTGTAAGGACACGCAGGCATAGAAGTAGACCTATAGGCTACCTGTCAATGTTGTGTAAGGACACGCAGGCATAGAAGTAGACCTATAGGCTACCTGTCAATGTTGTGTAAGGACACGCAGGCATAGAAGTAGACCTATAGGCTACCTGTCAATGTTGTGTAAGGACACGCAGGCATAGAAGTAGACCTATAGGCTACCTGTCAATGTTGTGTAAGGACACGCAGGCATAGAAGTAGACCTATAGGCTACCTGTCAATGTTGTGTAAGGACACGCAGGCATAGAAGTAGACCTATAGGCTACCTGTCAATGTTGTGTAAGGACACGCAGGCATAGAAGTAGACCTATAGGCTACCTGTCAATGTTGTGTAAGGACACGCAGGAAGTAGACCTATAGGCTACCTGTCAATGTTGTGTAAGGACACGCAGGCATAGAAGTAGACCTATAGGCTACCTGTCAATGTTGTGTAAGGACACGCAGGCATAGAAGTAGACCTATAGGCTACCTGTCAATGTTGTGTAAGGACACGCAGGCATAGAAGTAGACCTATAGTCTACCTGTCAATGTTGTGTAAGGACACGCAGGCATAGAAGTAGACCTATAGGCTACCTGGCCTGATTATGCATAGAAGTAGACCTATAGGCTACCTGTCAATGTTGTGTAAGGACACGCAGGCATAGAAGTAGACCTATAGGCTACCTGTCAATGTTGTGTAAGGACACGCAGGCATAGAAGTAGACCTATAGGCTACCTGTCAATGTTGTGTAAGGACACGCAGGCATAGAAGTAGACCTATAGGCTACCTGTCAATGTTGTGTAAGGACACGCAGGCATAGAAGTAGACCTATAGGCTACCTGTCAATGTTGTGTAAGGACACGCAGGCATAGAAGTAGACCTATAGGCTACCTGTCAATGTTGTGTAAGGACACGCAGGCATAGAAGTAGACCTATAGGCTACCTGGCCTGATTATGCATAGAAGTAGACCTATAGGCTACCTGTCAATGTTGTGTAAGGACACGCAGGCATAGAAGTAGACCTATAGGCTACCTGTCAATGTTGTGTAAGGACACGCAGGCATAGAAGTAGACCTATAGTCTACCTGTCAATGTTGTGTAAGGACACGCAGGCATAGAAGTAGACCTATAGGCTACCTGTCAATGTTGTGTAAGGACACGCAGGCATAGAAGTAGACCTATAGGCTACCTGTCCTGATTATGCATAGAAGTAGACCTATAGTCTACCTGTCAATGTTGTGTAAGGACACGCAGGCATAGAAGTAGACCTATAGGCTACCTGTCAATGTTGTGTAAGGACACGCAGGCATAGAAGTAGACCTATAGGCTACCTGTCAATGTTGTGTAAGGACACGCAGGCATAGAAGTAGACCTATAGGCTACCTGGCCTGATTAGGCATAGAAGTAGACCTATAGGCTACCTGGCCTGATTAGGCATAGAAGTAGACCTATAGGCTACCTGACCTGATTATGCATAGAAGTAGACCTATAGTCTACCTGGCCTGATTATGCATAGAAGTAGACCTATAGGCTACCTGACCTGATTATGCATAGAAGTAGACCTATAGGCTACCTGGCCTGATTATGCATAGAAGTAGACCTATAGGCTACCTGGCCTGATTATGCATAGAAGTAGACCTATAGGCTACCTGGCCTGATTATGCATAGAAGTAGACCTATAGGCTACCTGGCCTGATTATGCATAGAAGTAGACCTATAGGCTACCTGGCCTGATTATGCATAGAAGTAGACCTATAGTCTACCTGACCTGATTATGCATAGAAGTAGACCTATAGGCTACCTGACCTGATTATGCATAGAAGTAGACCTATAGGCTACCTGGCCTGATTATGCATAGAAGTAGACCTATAGGCTACCTGACCTGATTATGCATAGAAGTAGACCTATAGGCTACCTGGCCTGATTATGCATAGAAGTAGACCTATAGGCTACCTGGCCTGATTATGCATAGAAGTAGACCTATAGGCTACCTGGCCTGATTATGCATAGAAGTAGACCTATAGGCTACCTGGCCTGATTATGCATAGAAGTAGACCTATAGTCTACCTGACCTGATTATGCATAGAAGTAGACCTATAGTCTACCTGACCTGATTATGCATAGAAGTAGACCTATAGGCTACCTGGCCTGATTATGCATAGAAGTAGACCTATAGGCTACCTGGCCTGATTATGCATAGAAGTAGACCTATAGGCTACCTGGCCTGATTATGCATAGAAGTAGACCTATAGGCTACCTGACCTGATTATGCATAGAAGTAGACCTATAGGCTACCTGGCCTGATTATGCATAGAAGTAGACCTATAGTCTACCTGACCTGATTATGCATAGAAGTAGACCTATAGTCTACCTGACCTGATTATGCATAGAAGTAGACCTATAGTCTACCTGACCTGATTATGCATAGAAGTAGACCTATAGGCTACCTGGCCTGATTATGCATAGAAGTAGACCTATAGTCTACCTGACCTGATTATGCATAGAAGTAGACCTATAGGCTACCTGGCCTGATTATGCATAGAAGTAGCCCTATAGTCTACCTGACCTGATTATGCATAGAAGTAGACCTATAGTCTACCTGACCTGATTATGCATAGAAGTAGACCTATAGAGGCTACCTGGCCTGATTATGCATAGAAGTAGACCTAAAGGCTACCTGGCCTGATTATGCATAGAAGTAGACCTATAGGCTACCTGACCTGATTATGCATAGAAGTAGACCTAAAGGCTACCTGGCCTGATTATGCATAGAAGTAGACCTATAGGCTACCTGGCCTGATTATGCATAGAAGTAGACCTAAAGGCTACCGGTTCTTCGTGCAAATGTAGTTACATAAATGTGCCTGTTTGGGGGTCTGATAGTATTTCTGATTGGCTTAACGCACCGCCACTAATGACCTGTGGAGCTTCTGAATGTAATGTTTTCTAAACTGTTTTTGCATCTATTTAGAATTACAATAGTTCCTCAATGTATTTGAAAAATCTTTCCAGCTCTCTCTTTCCATAACCACTCAGCGTGAAAGGGGAAAAATGTCATGCTCTGATCCAGAGGAAACGTCATAAAATAGGCTTCTTATCGGTGCTTGGATTGAAATAGCTTCCGGTACTCATTTTGGGTGCTGGTGCTGTTTATATGTAGGTGCAGGAGCGCCACAATATTTGAGCTAATATTCTATATTCTAACAGGAACTCAAGCAGTAGAAATTGAGGTGCCGGTACTCAGCCCCGGTGAGCTCCTGCCCAAGTAACGCACTTGCTCAAATAACCTACAGCTGTGTCTGTCCCGAGCTCACTGGCATGGGAAACTCTGAGGGCACGGAATATTTGATATAATGTTTCAAGTTCGCTAGCACCAGCTTCAGGCCTGCACTAAATTAATAGTTGATAGTGTTTCAAGTTCGCTAGCACCAGCTTCAGGCCTGCACTAAATTAATAGTTGATAGTGTTTCAAGTTCGCTAGCACCAGCTTCAGGCCTGCACTAAATTAATAGTTGATAGTGTTTCAAGTTCGTTGCAGACAGGCCATGTGTAGCCAATGTGATTGATTCATAGGATATTTTATTTTTATCAGGGTATTTTCTACCTGCAGGCTGCAATGTTTTTATTTGTTGGCTGTATGTAGGCTATTTTTACATAGTTGGTGTAACGGATGTGAAATGGCTAGCTAGTTAGCGGTGGTGCGCGCTAAATAGCGTTTCAATCGGTGACGTCACTTGCTCTGAGACCTTGAAGTAGTGGTTCCCCTTGCTCTGCAAGAGCCGCGGCTTTTGTGAAGCGATGGGTAACGATGCTTCGTGGGTGACTGTTATTGATGTGTGCAGAGGGTCCCTGGTTCGCGCCCTGGTATGGGCGAAGGGACGGTCTAAAGTTATACTGTTACATTGGCAATAGAAGTTACCTTTCTTAGGTTTATCATTTTAATTTAGATTTACCACATGGCAATGATTTCAGATATGAAGACGTTTATTATATGAAAACGATAACTGGCATGCAGAGTGGTAGAACCAGTAAAATTAAATTAGCATTCCACAATAGAAAGGTTACCGTCTTCTCTTGTAGTCTATTACCGGAAACTTCAGGAGAGACAGAATCTGCAAAAGCCAGCAGGAGCAGGAGGAGAATTAGGTTAAGTATTATTATTTTTCTTCTTCTGGTTATCTAGATCTCTGGCACCCTCTTGAGGCATCAAACATTAAGCTTAAAGCATCAGACAATCTCAATACATAAAGTTGATTTTTATTAACACAGGTGTCTATATATAAAAAAAAATGTTGATGAATCGATTGGTTGATGGAACAGGCGACTACTGTTGGTCAGACAGCCCTAGTCTGAAGTCCCTGCCACGTGTCTGAGTCGTTGAACTGCGACTCGTTTTGCCTCTTTGATTGCTTTACGGAGGTCATAGCTTGTCTGTTTGTACATGTCCATGTTCCTAGTCACCTTGCCCTGGTTAAATGCTGTTTGCACTTTCAGTTTTTCGCGAATTTTGCCATCTACCCACATTTTTTGGGGTTTGCATGAGTTCTAATCGTCATAGTAGTAACAACATCCTCTGATAAACCAGTCAGTGTATACGTCAAAACTATTCCCAGAGGTGACCCGGAACATTTCCCAGTCTGCTTGATCAAAACAGACCCGAAGCACAGATTCTGAAAAGTCAGACCAATGTTGAACAGTTCTTACCACGGGTGATTCCTGTTTCAGCTTGAGGGCTTTCTAGCCCCCCCCCCACCACAAGGGAGATTAACCTCTTGTCTTATGATTTCCCCTGCTCCAGTCTGCTCTGCCTTGGTCCTGATTCTGCCAATCTACAGCCACAATGACCCCCTGCTCCAGTCTGCTCTGCCTTGGTCCTGATTCTGCCAATCTACAGCCACAATGACCCCCTGCTCCAGTCTGCTCTGCCTTGGTCCTGATTCTGCCAATCTACAGCCACAATGACCCCTGCTCCAGTCTGCTCTGCCTTGGTCCTGATTCTGCCAATCTACAGCCACAATGACCCCTGCTCCAGTCTGCTCTGCCTTGGTCCTGATTCTGCCAATCTACAGCCACAATGACCCCCTGCTCCAGTCTGCTCTGCCTTGGTCCTGATTCTGCCAATCTACAGCCACAATGACCCCCTGCTCCAGTCTGCTCTGCCTTGGTCCTGATTCTGCCAATCTACAGCCACAATGACCCCCTGCTCCAGTCTGCCCTGCCTTGGTCCTGATTCTGTCAATCTACAGCCACAATGACCCCCTGCTCCAGTCTGCTCTGCCTTGGTCCTGATTCTGCCAATCTACAGCCACAATGACCCCCTGCTCCAGTCTGCTCTGCCTTGGTCCTGATTCTGCCAATCTACAGCCACAATGACCCCCTGCAGGGATCCAACAAGGACCTTATTGAGCTACAAGTCTATTTTACTGACCTCTTGGTGCCTACTAGAAAAATCTAAAGACCGTAGTTGTTGAGGTTGTAAAAGGAGTCCATTGAGAAGGAACGTGTCAAGTCTGGGTCCGTATCCACAAAGTGTCAGAGTAGAAGTGCTGATCTAGAATCAGTTTAGCCTTCTAGATCAGAATGAATGAGGGTTATGGACAGATTCTAGATCAGAATGGATGAGGTTATATGGACAGATCCTAGATCATAATGAATGAGGGTATATGGACAGATTCTAGATCAGAATGAATGAGGGTATATGGACAGATCCTAGATCAGAATGAATGAGGTTATATGGACAGATCCTAGATCAGAATGGATGAGGGTATATGGACATATTCTAGATCATAATGAATGAGGGTATATGGACAGATTCTAGATCAGAATGGATGAGGGTATATGGACATATTCTAGATCATAATGAATGAGGGTATATGGACAGATTCTAGATCAGAATGGATGAGGGTATATGAACAGATCCTAGATCATAATAGAGGTTATATGGACAGATCCTAGATCAGAATGAATGAGGTTATATGGACAGATCCTAGATCAGAATGAATGAGGGTATATGGACAGATTCTAGATCAGAATGGATGAGGGTATATGAACAGATCCTAGATCATAATAGAGGTTATATGGACAGATCCTAGATCAGAATGAATGAGGTTATATGGACAGATCCTAGATCAGAATGAATGAGGGTAATGGACCGTTTCTAGATCAGATTGAATGAGTGTTATGGACAGATCCTAGATCAGAATGAATGAGGTTATATGGACAGATCCTAGATCAGAATGAATGAGGTTATATGGACAGATCCTAGATCAGAATGAATGAGGTTATATGGACAGATCCTAGATCAGAATGAATGAGGGTAATGGACCGATTCTAGATCAGATTGAATGAGGGTTATGGACAGATCCTAGATCAGAATGAATGAGGTTATATGGACAGATCCTAGATCAGAATGAATGAGGTTATATGGACAGATCCTAGATCAGAATGAATGAGGTTATATGGACAGATCCTAGATCAGAATGAATGAGGTTATATGGACAGATCCTAGATCAGAATGAATGAGGTTATATGGACAGATCCTAGATCAGAATGAATGAGGTTATATGGACAGATCCTAGATCAGAATGAATGAGGTTATATGGACAGATCCTAGATCAGAATGAATGAGGTTATATGGACAGATCCTAGATCAGAATGAATGAGGTTATCTGGACAGATCCTAGATCAGAATGAATGAGGGTATGTGGACAGATCCTAGATCAGAATGAATGAGGTTATATGGACAGATCCTAGATCAGAATGAATGAGGTTATATGGACAGATCCTAGATCAGAATGAATGAGGTTATATGGACAGATCCTAGATCAGAATGAATGAGGTTATGTGGACAGATCCTAGATCAGAATGAATGAGGGTATGTGGACAGATCCTAGATCAGAATGAATGAGGGTATATCGACAGATCCTAGATCAGAATGAATGAGGTTATGTGGACAGATCCTAAATCAGCACTCTTACTCTGGGACACTTTGTGGATACAGGCCCCTGGTCTTTGTCTTGTGTTTTTACTGTGATGTTATGGGGGTAGCTGACGAGCTGGGGTATGGGATTCATGTGAGATCTTCTGACCGTAATGCTAATCTAAGGCTGACAGCATGGTTCACTTGAATGAGATTCGCTACTGAGACTTGCAGAAGCTGAATACTGATTATGGGTTTGGACAGCCCATTGTCCTGATTTGAATGGGTGGGTAGCCCCGGTCTAGGAGGAGGGGACACCTGGCTGATACAGACTTTATATGAAGTACCATAATGTCGTCACTATGACAACGAGCAGCTGGTTATGGTGGGAGTCTATCTACACCGTGTGTGTGTGTGTGTGTGTGTGTGTGTGTGTGTGTGTGTGTGTGTGTGTAATGCTTTCCTTCCTTTGTCTGACATGATTGAAATGGACTTGGTCAGATTTTTGTGACATTAGTCAATTCTCTGTATTGTAATAGAGACATCTGTTAAAAATCAGATTCATTTTTGATTTTATTGTTGTATAACATGACCTCATTTTAAAGCTGTCTGAGCATAATCCTGATACAGATGAAATAACCTGTTTTTTTTTTTTAAATAAAGTTTTTAAATTTGTATACTATGCCCTATGGGCCCTGGTCAAAAGTAGTGCTTCAGAAATGGCACCTTGACCAGTACTTTTGACCCATGGCGTACAGTGCTTTCAGAAAGTATTCATACCCCTTATTAGACTTATTCCACATTTTTGTTGTGATACAGCCTTAATTAAAAAATTGATGGAACAGATTTTGTTTTATTTTTTTTTCTCACCCATCTACACACAATATTCCACAATGACAGTGAAACATGTATTGACAATGAAATACTTTTGTAGAAGCACCTTTTGGCAGCGATTACAGCAGAGTCTTTCTGGGTAAATCCCTAAGCGCTTTCCACACCTGGATTGTGCAACATTTGCCTATTTTTATTCTTTAAAAATGTCTAGCTCTGTCAAATTGGTTATTGATCATTGCTAGACAACCATTGTCAGGTATTACCATAGTTTTGCCTTAGATTTTCAAGTAGATTTATCTCAGCCACTCAGGACGGTTCACTGTCTTGGTAAGCAACCAGTGTATATTTGGCCTTGTGTTGTAGGTTATTGTCCTGCTGAAAGGTGAATACATCTCCCAGTGTCTGGTGTAAAGCAGATTGAACCAGGTTTTCCACTAGGACTTTGCCTGTGCTTAGCTCCATTCTGTTTCTTTTTTTTTATCCTGAAAAACTCCCCTGTACTTAACAATTACTAGCATGCCCATAACATGATGCAGCCACCACTATACTTGAAAATATGGAGAGTGGTACTCAGTAATGTGTTGTATTGGATTTTCCCCAAACATAACACTTTGTATTCAGGACAAAAGTGTAATCGCTTTGCCAATTTATTTTCAGTCTGACTTTAGTGCCTTGTTGCAAACAGGAAGCATCTTTAGGAATATTTGTTATTCTGTATGGGCTTCATTCTTTCCCCTCTGTCATTTAGTTTAGTATTGTGGAGTAACAAATGTGTTGATCCATCCTCAGTTTTCTCCCATCATAGCCATTAAACTCTTACTGTTTTTAAAGTCACCATTGGCCTTAAGGTGAAATCCCTGAGCGGTTTCCTTCCTCCGTCAACTGAGTTAGGAAGGACGGCTGTATCTTTGTAGTGACTGGGTGTATTGATTCACCATCCAAAGTGTAATTAATAACCATCATGCTCAAAGGTTTATTTAATGTCTGCTTTTTTAAATATACCAATAGCGAGGCATTGCCCCTCTGCAGGATCACTGACCATGTCTCTGTCATTGGTCCTGTCGAGCGTGGGCCGGTCTGCCGTTGGTCCTGTCGAGCCCCCATCGAGCGTGGGCCGGTTGTTGTTGCTTTTTCTGGATAAAAAAGGGCCTTAGATGGTGGTCATGGCAGGTGGCCCCATATTGGCTGTGTAGAGAATGTATATTTTTAAGCCAATTTACTGCAATTCTACAATTTTCTCCATGGAGCTGAGAGAATGTTGCTATTTTAAAGGATATTTCCTACATTTCTATTCTTTTTTTCCCCCATGGCTAATGCTGTGTTCTTCTAAATTCATTGTTTTTGGAATTACATTTTCCCTGACGGGCTTAGCTTTTTAATTTGGTGATTGTTCGTTCTCATAAATTAATTTAAAAAATACAGTGGAACATCTGCTCTTTCCACAACAAACTAACCAGGTGAATCCAGGTGAACCCAGGTGAAAGCTCTGATCCCTTATTGATGTCACTTGTTAAACCCACTTCAGTCTTTGTAGATGAAGGGAAGGAGACTGGTTCAAGAATACTTTTAAAGCCTTGAGACAATCGAGTGAAGGGGCAAGAAGTGCCTTTTAAACAGGGTATGGTGGTAGGGGCCAGGCGCATCGGTTTTAATGTGTTAAGAACTGCAACGCTGCTGAGTTTTTCCACGCCAACAGTTCCCCGTGTGTATCAAGAATGGCCCACCCACCCAAAGGACATCCAGCCAACTTGAAACAACAGTGTGAAGCATTTGAGTCAACATGGGCCAGCATCTCTGTGGACACCTTGTAGAGTCCGTTCCCAGACAAATTTTTTTATTTTTTATTTTTATTTTTTCACCTTTATTTAACCAGGTAGGCTAGTTGAGAACACCTTTATTTAACCAGGTAGGCTAGTTGAGAACACCTTTATTTAACCAGGTAGGCTAGTTGAGAACACCTTTATTTAACCAGGTAGGCTAGTTGAGAACACCTTTATTTAACCAGGTAGGCTAGTTGAGAACACCTTTATTTAACCAGGTAGGCTAGTTGAGAACAGGTTCTCATTTGCAACTGCGACCTGGCCAAGATAAAGCATAGCAGAGTGATCAGACAACACAGAGTTACACATGGAGTAAACAATTAACAAGTCAATAACACAGTAGAGAAAAAAAAAAAGGGGGGGTCTATATACAATGTGTGCAAAAGGCATGAGGTAGGCGAATAATTACAATATTGCAGATTAACACTGGAGTGATAAATGATCAGATGATCATGTACAGGTAGAGATATTTGTGTGCAAAAGAGCAGAAAAGTAAATAAATAAAAACTGTGGGGATGAGGTAGGTGAAAATGGGTGGGCTATTTACCAATAGATTATGTACAGCTGCAGCGATCGGTTAGCTGCTCAGATAGCTGATGTTTGAAGTTGGTGAGGGAGATAAAAGTCTCCAACTTCAGCGATTTTGCAATTCGTTCCAGTCACAGGCAGCAGAGTACTGGAACGAAAGGCGGCCGAATGAGGTGTTGGCTTTGGGGATGCTCAATGAGATACACCTGCTGGAGCGCGTGCTACGGATGGGTGTTGCCATCGTGACCAGTGAGCTGAGATAAGGCGGAGCTTTGCCTAGCATGGCCTTGTAGATGACCTGGAGCCAGTGGGTCTGGCGACGAATATGTAGCGAGGGCCAGCCGACTAGAGCATACAAGTCGCAGTGGTGGGTGGTATAAGGTGCTTTGGTGACAAAACGGATGGCACTGTGATAAACTGCATCCAGTTTGCTGAGAAGAGTGTTGGAAGCCATTTTGTAGATGACATCGCCGAAGTCGAGGATCGGTAGGATAGTCAGTTTTACTAGGGTAAGCTTGGCAGCGTGAGTGAAGGAGGCTTTGTTGCGGAATAGAAAGCCGACTCTTGATTTGATTTTCGATTGGAGATGTTTGATATGGGTCTGGAAGGAGAGTTTGCAGTCTAGCCAGACACCTAGGTACTTATAGGTGTCCACATATTCAAGGTCGGAACCATCCAGTGTGGTGATGCTAGTCGGGCAAGCGGGTGCAGGCAGCGATCGGTTGAAAAGCATGCATTTGGTTTTACTAGCGTTTAAGAGCAGTTGGAGGCCACGGAAGGAGTGTTGTATGGCATTGAAGCTCGATTGGAGGTTAGATAGCACAGTGTCCAGTGACGGGCCAAAAGTGTATAGAATGGTGTCGTCTGCGTAGAGGTGGATCAGGGAATCGCCCGCAGCAAGAGCAACATCATTGATATACACAGAGAAAATAGTCGGCCCGAGAATTGAACCCTGTGGCACCTCCATAGAGACTGCCAGAGGACCGGACAACATGCCCTCCGATTTGACACACTGAACTCTGTCTGCAAAGTAATTGGTGAACCAGGCAAGGCAGTCATCCGAAAAGCCGAGGCTACTGAGTCTGCCGATAAGAATATGGAGATTGACAGAGTCGAAAGCCTTGGCAAGGTCGAGTAAGACTGCTGCACAGTACTGTCTTTTATCGATGGCGGTTATGATGTCGTTTAGTACCTTGAGTGTGGCTGAGGTGCACCCGTGACCGGCTCGGAAACCAGATTGCATAGCGGAGAAGGTACGGTGGGATTCGAGATGGTCAATGACCTGTTTGTTGACTTGGCTTTCGAAGACCTTAGATAGGCAGGGCAGAATGGATATAGGTCTGTAATAGTTTGGGTCCAGGGTGTCTCCCCCTTTTGAAGAGGGGGATGACTGCGGCAGCTTTCCAATCCTTGGGGATCTCAGACGATATGAGAGAGAGGTTGAACAGGCTGGTAATAGGGGTTGCGACAATGGCGGCGGATAGTTTCAGAAATAGAGGGTCCAGATTGTCAAGCCCAGCTGATTTATACGGGTCCAGGTTTTGCAGCTCTTTCAGAACATCTGCTATCTGGATTTGGGTAAAGGAGAACCTGGAGAGGCTTGGGCGAGGAGCTGCGGGGGGGCCGGAGCTGTTGGCCGAGGTAAGAGTAGCCAGGCGGAAGGCATGGCCAGCCGTTGAGAAATGCTTGTTGAAGTTTTCGATAATCGTGGATTTGTCGGTGGTGACTGTGTTCCCTAGCCTCAGTGCAGTGGGCAGCTGGGAGGAGGTGCTCTTGTTCTCCATGGACTTCAGTGTCCCAGAACTTTTTGGAGTTGGAGCTACAGGATGCAAACTTCTGCCTGAAGAAGCTGGCCTTAGCTTTCCTGACTGACTGCGTGTATTGGTTCCTGACTTCCCTGAACAGTTGCATATCGCGGGGACTGTTCGATGCTATTGCAGTCCGCCACAGGATGTTTTTGTGCTGGTCGAGGGCAGTCAGGTCTGGAGTGAACCAAGGGCTGTATCTGTTCTTAGTTCTGCATTTTTTGAACGGAGCATGCTTATCTAATATGGTAAGGAAGTTACTCTTAAAGAATGACCAGGCATCCTCAACAGACGGGATGAGGTCAATGTCCTTCCAGGATACCCGGGCCAGGTCGATTAGAAAGGCCTGCTCACAGAAGTGTTTTAGGGAGCGTTTGACAGTGATGAGGGGTGGTCGTTTGACTGCGGCTCCGTAGCGGATACAGGCAATGAGGCAGTGGTCGCTGAGATCCTGGTTGAAGACAGCGGAGGTGTATTTGGAGGGCCAGTTGGTCAGGATGACGTCTATGAGGGTGCCCTTGCTTACAGAGTTAGGGTTGTACCTGGTGGGTTCCTTGATGATTTGTGTGAGATTGAGGGCATCTAGCTTAGATTGTAGGACTGCCGGGGTGTTAAGCATATCCCAGTTTAGGTCACCTAACAGAACAAACTCAGAAGCTAGATGGGGGGCAATCAATTCACAAATGGTGTCCAGGGCACAGCTGGGAGCTGAGGGGGGTCGGTAGCAGGCGGCAACAGTGAGAGACTTATTTCTGGAGAGAGTAATTTTCAGAATTAGTAGCTCGAACTGTTTGGGTATGGACCTGGAAAGTATGATATTACTTTGCAGGCTATCTCTGCAATAGACTGCAACTCCTCCCCCTTTGGCAGTTCTATCTTGACGGAAGATGTTATAGTTGGGTATGGAAATCTCTGAATTTTTGGTGGCCTTCCTGAGCCAGGATTCAGACACGGCAAGGACATCAGGGTTAGCAGAGTGTGCTAAAGCAGTGAGTAAAACAAACTTAGGGAGGAGGCTTCTAATGTTGACATGCATGAAACCAAGGCTTTTTCGATCACAGAAGTCAACAAATGAGGGTGCCTGGGGCCCGGGTTTACCTCCACATCACCCGCGGAACAGAGAAGGAGTAGTATGAGGGTGCGGCTAAGGGCTATCAAAACTGGTCGCCTAGAGCGTTGGGGACAGAGAATAAGAGGAGCAGGTTTCTGGGCATGGTAGAATATATTCAGGGCATAATGCACAGACAGGGGTATGGTGGGATGCGGGTACGGCGGAGGTAAGCCCAGGCACTGGGTGATGATGAGAGAGGTTTTATCTCTGGACATGCTGGTTGTAATGGGTGAGGTCACCGCATATGTGGGAGGTGGGACAAAGGAGGTATCAGGGGTGTGAGGAATAGGACTAGGGGCTCCATTGTGAACTAAAACAATGATAACTAACCTGAGCAATAGTATACAAGGCATATTGACATTTGAGAGAGACATACAGCGATGCATACAGTGAACACAGGTGTTGAATTGGGAAAGCTAGCTAAAACAGTGGGTGAGACAACAGCTAATCAGCTAGCGTAACAACAGCAGGTGAGATGGCATTGACTAGGCAACTCGGCCGACAGATAAAACAAACAAGCAGAATGGAGTACCGTGGTAATGGACAGTCCAGCGTGCATCAGCTATGTAGCCAAGTGATCAGAGTCCAGGGGGCAGCGGTGGATGGGGCAGGGGGGCTGGGCTGGCGAGTGTTATCCAGGTTAAGAAAACTAACAATGACTAAATAGCTTGTAGCTAGCTAGCTGGTTAGCTTCTGGAGGTTCTTGAGTGTGTTCTAAAAATAAAGATAATAGCGATTCCGTATCACATTGGGTGAGGCAAGTTTCCGGAAGGTATAAACAATGTTTTTTTTTTGTAAATCGGGAAGAGATAGAGTACATATGGGCCACTGCGTTTTTGGGACGCGGCGGGACGGTTAGCAGGCCTGTGCTAACAAGCTAACAGATTAGCAGGCCAGGGTAAACAAGGTAGTAGTTAGCGGACCTGGGCTAAACAAGCTAGCAGTTAGCGTGCCGAACTAGCAAGCAAGGAGATAGCGAGGGCTAGAGAGTTAGCCTTTGGAGGACGTCGCGATGGGGTGAGTCTGTTTATTCCTCTTCAAGCGGTGATATCGATAGACCGGTCGTAGTCAAGGTATTGTAGCCCAGGAGTATGCTAGGAGCTCTGGCCGGGCTAGCTTCAAGCTACGTGGGTGGAAACGCTAGCCAGGAGTAATCAACCAGGGTTGCTGTTACACTCGATGGCTAGTTGCGAGGATCCAGCTGAAGGATGTTCCGTTTGTGGTGGGAATCCGGGGGTAAAAAAATAAAAAAATAAATTAGGTCCGTTATGCTCTGGTTAGCGTCGCTCTAGCGTCGCGTTGTTCGAACAGGCGAGAGCTTTCCAAGCTAAAGGTTAGTTGATGGTCGCTAGCATAGCTGGTAGTTAGCTGGCTAGCTTCAGTTGAGAGTGTCCGGTTCCGAAGTAAATATAACTACGTTAGGAAAGTAGCTACATTGGCGGGTTGCAGAAGAGTATTTGGAAGCTTAGGTTTAGCAAAATGTTTTAAGGATATGCGAAGAAAAAAATATCTAAAACGAAAAAGAGACAATATTTACAGAGAGACGATACGACAGGACAACTACTGCTACGCCATCTTGGATTAACATAAGGCTGAATTGAGGCTGTTCTGAGGCCAAACTCAATATTAGGAAGGTGATCGTAATGGTTTGTACTAGAGGTCGACAGACTATGATTTTTCAACGGCGATACCGATTAATCGGCCAATTTATTTATTTATTTGTAATCATGATAATTATAACAATACTGAATGAACACTTATTTTTACTTAATATAATACATAAATGAAAATCAATTTAGCCTCAAATAAATAATGAAACGTGTTCAATTTGGTTTAAATAAATGCAAAAACAAAGTGTTGGAGAAGAAAGTAAAAGTGCAATATGTGCTATGTAAGAAAGCTAACGTTTCAGTTCCTTACATTTACATTTAACATTTAAGTCATTTAGCAGACGCTCTTATCCAGAGCGACTTACAAATTGGTGCATTCACCTTATGACATCCAGTGCTCAGAACATGAGAACATATGAAAGCTGGTGGTTCCTTTTAACATGAGTCTTCAATATTCCCAGGTAAGAAGTTTTAGGTTGTAGTTATTATAGGACTATTTCCCTCTATACCATTTGTATTTCATTAACCTTTGACTATTGGATGTTCTTATAGGCACTTTAGTATTGCCAGTGTAACAGTATATCTTCTGTCCCTCTCCTCGCCCCTACCTGGGCTCGAACCAGCAACACATCGACAACAGCCACCCTCAAAGCAGCGTTACCCATGCAGAGCAAGGGGAACAACCACTCCAAGTCTCAGAGCGAGGGACGTTTGAAATGCTATTAGCGCCACCCCGCTAACTAGCTAGCCATTTCACATCGGTTACACCAGCCTAATCTCGGGAGTTGATAGACTTGAAGTCGATGCTTGAAGCACAGCGAAGAGCTGCTGGCATACGCAGGAAAGTGCTGTTTGAATGAATTCTTACGAGCCTGCTGCTGCCTACCACCGCTCAGACTGCTCTATCAAATCATAGACTTAAATATAATATAATAAACACAGAAATACGAGCCTTTGGTCATTATGGTCGAATCCGAAAACTTTCATTTCGAAAACAAAACGTTTATTTCAGTGAAATACGGAACCATTCAGTATTTTATCTTACGGGTGGCATCCCTAAGTTTAAATATTGCTGTTACATTGTACAACCAGGGCAGGGTAGCCTAGCGGTTAGAGCGTTGGACTAGTAACCGGAAGGTTGCAAGTTCAAACCCCCGAGCTGACAATGTACAAATCTGTCGTTCTGCCCCTGAACAGGCAGTTAACCCACTGTTCCTAGGCCGTTATTGAAAATAAGAATTTGTTCTTAACTGACTTGCCTGGTTAAAATAAAGGTTAAATAAAGGTCAAATAAAATAAATGTAATAATTACGGAAAATTCTGGCAAATTAGTTCGCAACGAGCCAGGCGGCCCAAACTGTTGCATATACCCTTACTCTGCTTGCAATGAACGCAAGAGAAGTGACACAATTTCCCTAGTTAAAATAAAAATAAAAATGTTAGCAGGCAATATTCACTAAATATGCAAAAAATAGATGTACTTGTGTATTGAACAGGATGTAATTTGGGTTGCAGCCCTGGTTTTGTCATCCATTTTGTCATCACATGATGACGCTGTGTAGATCAACATCCATCTGGTGGAGGGGGGGGTTCTGTTTAGTCCTGGTGGAGGGGGGGTTCTGTTTAGTCCTGGTGGAGGGGAGGTTATGTTTGGACTTGGGGGGGTTCTGTTTAGTCCTGGTCTGGTCCTGGTGGGGGTCTGTTTAGTCCTGGTGGAGGGGAGGTTCTGTTTGGACTTGGTGGAGGGGAGGGGGTTCTGTTTAGTCCTGGTGGAGGGAGGTTCTGTTTGGACTTGGTGGAGGGGGTTCTGTTTAGTCCTGGTGGAGGGGAGGTTCTGTTTGGACTTGGTGGGGGGGTTCTGTTTAGTCCTGGTGGAGGGGAGGTTCTGTTTGGACTTGGTGGAGGGGAGGGGGTTCTGTTTAGTCCTGGTGGGGGGGTTCTGTTTAGTCCTGGTGGGGGGGGGTTCTGTTTAGTCCTGGTGGAGGGGGATCTGCTGTTTGGAACAGCCCTGGTCGTCTGGAAATAAGATCAACGTAGTAGCAGTCTTTGTGTCCAGGACAGGGTGCTGTCTGTTCTAACCCTGTCTCTATCTTTACCTGTCTGTCCAGGGCAGGGTGCTGTCTGTTCTAACCCTGTCTCTATCTTTACCTGTCTGTCCAGGGCAGGGTGCTGTCTGTCCTAACCCTGTCTCTATCTTTACCTGTCTGTCCAGGGCAGGGTGCTGTCTGTTCTAACCCTGTCTCTATCTTTACCTGTCTGTCCAGGGCAGGGTGCTGTCTGTCCTAACCCTGTCTCTATCTTTACCTGTCTGTCCAGGGCAGGGTGCTGTCTGTTCTAACCCTGTCTCTATCTTTACCTGTCTGTCCAGGGCAGGGTGCTGTCTGTCCTAACCCTGTCTCTATCTTTACCTGTCTGTCCAGGGCAGGGTGCTGTCCTATGGGATGGATGACGGCCAGCAGGATCAGTACGAGGAGCGTCTGAAGGAGGTATTTGAGACTTTCGACACCAGTGGAGCCGGGTTGCTGTGCCCCGAGGAGCTATCCAGCCTGTGCCAGGCCCTGCACCTGGAGGATGCCACCCCAACACTGCTACATGCCCTGCTGCAGAACCAGGACCCACTCACTTACAGGGTAAGCCCCTACACCTGGGCCTGTTCATTAGGCACCAAACTGAAGAAAACGGACTGAAACAAGGAGGTACTACCACGAAGTGTCCAATAAGAAACGCTATTGTGTTCACTCATGAACAGAACCTGGGAACTCTGGATATTCTCAGCCTTAAGTTTAGTGTTTTACTGGCAGGGTCAGCCCCCTGCACCAGCCACAGCTCAGGGTAATCTACCTGTTGGATGGAGAGTGAGGTCGACACAGTGTTTCTTTTCCTTAGACTCTGTAGAATCACAAGCCTAAAGTACAGTGGGCATATTAATTAGTTTTATTTATCTATTGTGTTTTTAGTGGGATACAGGCTCTATTCTGTCGTCAGAGAGCAGCTTTTAACTCTTTATGCAGCCTCCAGCTCTCAGGTCTTTGTTCAGCCAGCCAGGGAGCCAGCCAGCCAGCTAGCCAGGGAGCCAGCCAGCCAGCTAGCTAGGGAGCCAGCCAGCTAGCTAGGGAGCCAGCCAGCTAGCTAGGGAGCCAGCCAGGGAGCCAGCCAGCCAGCTAGCTAGGGAGCCAGCCAGGGAGCCAGCCAGCTAGCTAGGGAGCCAGCTAGGGAGGGAGCCAGCCAGCTAGCTAGCTAGGGAGCCAGCCAGCCAGCCAGCCAGCCAGCTAGCTAGGGAGCCAGCCAGCCAGCTAGCTAGGGAGCCAGCCAGCCAGGGAGCCAGGGAGCCAGCCAACCAGCCAGCCAGGTCCAGTCTCCTTGTGCTTTAGCTGTCCTGTTTTAGAAATTAGACCCTATCATTGACCTCCTCATCACAGGTGTCTGTTGTCATGACAACCAGGCCAATCAACATTCTCAATTGAAGTGTGTCAGTTTGAGAGGGTGCTTAATGAGGAAAATGGCCCTCTTGCTTTAAGGCTGAAGTAAGAAGGCCAATATCTCATACAGCTGTTTTTTATTTCTGGGTAACAATGAAATACTTTACTGTGATTTTAGATTGTTTTCAATCTTAGCAAAGATACATTTTTCAAACAATACATTTGCTAGCTTGTCTAGGAGTGGGGATGGGGGAAAAAATAGCTGTTATTGTCTTGTTATTCCAACGTCATAGTGTGGAAATACATACATACAAACAAAACACAGGAAAATCAAGTTTTTGACGACACTGGGCCTTTAAATCTAAATGTCTTTTTAGTGCGTTTTTTGTTATCTCATATTCTTCATGTCTGATCAAAATAAAACAAGCCAACATGATTATTCCTCCAGTTATTTGAATGGTACTTTACTGCATGTACTGTATCGGCTCAACAACATCTGGCCTTCAAACCCAGAAGTTTCTATGGATCTGTGGGTGGATCCATCAAAATAAACCTACATTACTCACAACCACCGACCCAAAACAATAAAGGACCAGGGTATTCCCCCCCTCCCCCCCAAATCAATAAAGGACCAGGGTATTCCCCCCCCCCCAAATCAATAAAGGACCAGGGTATCCCCCAACAATAAAGGACCAGGGTATCCCCCCCCCCAACAATAAAGGACCAGGGTATTCCCCCCAACAATAAAGGACCAGGGTATTCCCCCCCCAACAATAAAGGACCAGGGTATTCCCCCCCCAACAATAAAGGACCAGGGTATTCCCCCCAACAATAAAGGACCAGGTATTCCCCCCCCCCCCAACAATAAAGGACCAGGGTATTCCCAACAATAAAGGACCCCCCCCAACAATAAAGGACCAGGGTATCCCCCAACAATAAAGGACCAGGTATTCCCCCCAACAATAAAGGACCAGGGTATCCCCCCAACAATAAAGGACCAGGGTATCCCCCCCCCCAACAATAAAGGACCAGGGTATCCCCCAACAATAAAGGACCAGGGTATTCCCCCCCAACAATAAAGGACCAGGGTATTCCCCCCCCCAACAATAAAGGACCAGGGTATTCCCCTCCCCCCAACAATAAAGGACCAGGGTATTCCCCCAACAATAAAGGACCAGGTATTCCCCCAACAATAAAGGACCAGGGTATCCCCCCTCCCCCCAACAATAAAGGACCAGGGTATCCCCCCTCCCCCCAACAATAAAGGACCAGGGTATTCCCCCTCCCCCAACAATAAAGGACCAGGTATCCCCCCCCAACAATAAAGGACCAGGTATCCCCCCCCCAACAATAAAGGACCAGGGTATTCCCCCCAACAATAAAGGACCAGGGTATTCCCCCCAACAATAAAGGACCAGGGTATTCCCCCCCCCCTCCCCCCCAAATCAATAAAGGACCAGGGTATTCCCCCCAACAATAAAGGACCAGGATATTCCCCCTCCCCCAACAATAAAGGACCAGGGTATTCCCCCTCCCCCCAACAATAAAGGACCAGGGTATCCCCCAACAATAAAGGACCAGGGTATCCCCCCCCCCCAACAATAAAGGACCAGGTATCCCCCCCCAACAATAAAGGACCAGGGTATCCCCCCCCCAACAATAAAGGACCAGGGTATTCCCCCCCAACAATAAAGGACCAGGGTATCCCCCCAACAATAAAGGACCAGGGTATTCCCCCCCAACAATAAAGGACCAGGGTATCCCCCCAACAATAAAGGACCAGGGTATTCCCCCCCCAATAAGGACCAGGGTATTCCCCCCCAATAAAGGACCAGGTATTCCCCCAACAATAAAGGACCAGGGTATCCCCCAACAATAAAGGACCAGGGTATTCCCCCCCCAACAATAAAGGACCAGGTATTCCCCCCAACAATAAAGGACCAGGGTATTCCCCCCCAACAATAAAGGACCAGGGTATTCCCCCAACAATAAAGGACCAGGGTATCCCCCCAACAATAAAGGACCAGGGTATCCCCCAACAATAAAGGACCAGGGTATCCCCCCAACAATAAAGGACCAGGGTATCCCCCCCAACAATAAAGGACCAGGGTATTCCCCCCCAACAATAAAGGACCAGGGTATCCCCCCAACAATAAAGGACCAGGGTATTCCCCCCAACAATAAAGGACCAGGGTATTCCCCCCAACAATAAAGGACCAGGGTATTCCCCCAACAATAAAGGACCAGGGTATTCCCCCCAACAATAAAGGACCAGGGTATTCCCCCAACAATAAAGGACCAGGGTATTCCCCCCCCAACAATAAAGGACCAGGGTATTCCCCCAACAATAAAGGACCAGGGTATTCCCCCCAACAATAAAGGACCAGGGTATTCCCCCCCCAACAATAAAGGACCAGGGTATTCCCCCCCCCCCCAACAATAAAGGACCAGGTATTCCCCCCCCCAACAATAAAGGACCAGGGTATTCCCCCCCCCAACAATAAAGGACCAGGGTATTCCCCCCCCACCCCAACAATAAAGGACCAGGGTATTTCCCCCCAACAATAAAGGACCAGGGTATTTCCCCCAACAATAAAGGACCAGGGTATTTCCCCCCAACAATAAAGGACCAGGTATTTCCCCCAACAATAAAGGACCAGGGTATTTCCCCCAACAATAAAGGACCAGGTATTCCCCCAACAATAAAGGACCCCCCCCCCAACAATAAAGGACCAGGGTATTTCCCCCAAAAAAAATAAAGGACCAGGGTATTCGCCCCCAACAATAAAGGACCAGGGTATTTCCCCCCAACAATAAAGGACCAGGGTATTTCCCCCCCAACAATAAAGGACCAGGGTATTTCCCCCCAACAATAAAGGACCAGGGTATTCGCCCCCCCCAACAATAAAGGACCAGGGTATTCGCCCCCAACAATAAAGGACCAGGGTATTCGCCCCCAACAATAAAGGACCAGGGTATCCCCCCCAACAATAAAGGACCAGGGTATCCCCCCCCCAACAATAAAGGACCAGGGTGTTCCCCCCAACAATAAAGGACCAGGTGTTCCCCCCAACAATAAAGGACCAGGTGTGTGTGTGTGTGTGTGTGTGTGTGTCCCCCCAAAAAACAATAAAGGACCAGGAAGGGAACCCCGACCTTAGCCAGCAGTCATCTGCCCAGCAACGGAACACAAAGAGAATCTCCATATCTATTGGCACAGGGTCAGCAGCTGCTGCTTCAGACGTGTGTCCTCCCTTGTCCCCCCCCGAGACATGTCATCCAGGATTCAATTCAATGTTAGGAATATTCCAGACCATTAATTTATTATCTGAGTAAAGTTTCTACTTGTTGAGCATCCATCTTGTTGCCATTAGGGATTCATCTTACCTTCCTCTGATGTCACATGTTCACATAGTCAGTGACATCACCACTAAGTCATACTCAACCACTGAAGTGGACGTTTAGGATTTGACCCTTATGACATTGCTACTAGTAGTCCTTACATTCATTTCATTGCGGGTGTGTGTATTTGTGTTTCAGGTTGATTTTGACCAGTTCAAGAATGCTTTAATTCTGGTGTTGTCAACGACGACAGCAGTAGCAACGTCCAGTCAGGAGACAACATGTGCACCACCACAGCCGGGTAAGGAAGGAGTGAAAAGTGACCGACGTCAATGATCAACAGTATAGCTTCCTCGCTCATAAACCTTTACTGTTATTCACCTCCTGTCTCCCAAATACATGCCCCCCCCTAATGTCTTAGCTAGATAAGCTACTACTTCGAGGGCGCCGCCTCGGGTGGAGGCATTTCAAGCTGAGGAGCGAGGTTACCAATCCAATTTGATTACAGATGGTTGTATTTCTGTAAAGAGTAGCAGTGCAATGAACACTATTTACAATACTTGCCATGCCAGCTAGACGGGGGCGGCAGGTAGCCTAGTGGTTAGAGCGTTGGACTAGTAACCAGCAGGTAGCCTAGTGGTTAGAGCGTTGGACTAGTAACCAGCAGGTAGCCTAGTGGTTAGAGCGTTGGACTAGTAACCAGCAGGTAGCCTAGTGGTTAGAGCGTTGGACTAGTAACCAGCAGGTAGCCTAGTGGTTAGAGCGTTGGACTAGTAACCAGCAGGTAGCCTAGTGGTTAGAGCGTTGGACTAGTAACCAGCAGGTAGACTAGTGGTTAGAGTGTTGGACTAGTAACCAGCAGGTAGCCTAGTGGTTAGTGTTGGACTAGTAACCAGCAGGTAGCCTAGTGGTTAGTGTTGGACTAGTAACCAGCAGGTAGCCTAGTGGTTAGCGTTGGACTAGTAACCAGCAGGTAGCCTAGTGGTTAGAGCGTTGGACTAGTAACCAGCAGGTAGCCTAGTGGTTAGAGCGTTGGACTAGTAACCAGCAGGTAGCCTAGTGGTTAGTGTTGGACTAGTAACCAGCAGGTAGCCTAGTGGTTAGTGTTGGACTAGTAACCAGCAGGTAGCCTAGTGGTTAGTGTTGGACTAGTAACCAGCAGGTAGCCTAGTGGTTAGAGCGTTGGACTAGTAACCAGCAGGTAGCCTAGTGGTTAGAGCGTTGGACTAGTAACCAGCAGTTAGCCTAGTGGTTAGAGCGTTGGACTAGTAACCAGCAGGTAGCCTAGTGGTTAGAGCGTTGGACTAGTAACCAGCAGTTAGACTAGTGGTTAGAGCGTTGGACTAGTAACCAGCAGTTAGCCTAGTGGTTAGAGCGTTGGACTAGTAACCAGCAGGTAGCCTAGTGGTTAGAGCGTTGGACTAGTAACCAGCAGGTTAGCCTAGTGGTTAGAGCGTTGGACTAGTAACCAGCAGGTAGCCTAGTGGTTAGAGCGTTGGACTAGTAACCAGCAGGTAGCCTAGTGGTTAGAGCGTTGGACTAGTAACCAGCAGGTTAGCCTAGTGGTTAGAGCGTTGGACTAGTAGTAGACCCAACAAACTGAGGCACAATAGCCAAATGCATCATGGGGTCATAAACTACCAACTGACTAAGTCATTGGAAAACCTCCCTGGTCTGTGTGGTTGAATCTGTGTTTGAATTTCACTGCTTGACTGAGGGACCTTACAGATAATTGTATGTGTGTGGTCACAGAGATGAGGGACCTTACAGATAATTGTATGTGTGGGGTCACAGAGATGAGGGACCTTACAGATAATTGTATGTGTGTGGTACAGAGATGAGGGACCTTACAGATAATTGTATGTGTGGGGTCACAGAGATGAGGGACCTTACAGATAATTGTATGTGTGGGGTCACAGAGATGAGGGACCTGACAGATAATTGTATGTGTGGGGTACAGAGATGAGGGACCTTATCGATAATTGTATGTGTGGGGTCACAGAGATGAGGGACCTTACAGATAATTGTATGTGTGGGGTACAGAGATGAGGGACCTTATCGATAATTGTATGTGTGGGGTCACAGAGATGAGGTATTCACTCAAAAATCACTATTATTATATATTTGACTGGTTCAGCAAAGGTTTACCCCTGAACGTATTTAGGCTTGAATACTTATTGACTCAAGACATTTCAGCTTTTCATTTTTAATGAGTTTGTAAAAATTGAAAAATATGCTTCCACTTTGACATTATGGGGTATTGTGTGACACCTTAAAAGAACAACGTGGGGAAAAAGTCAAGGGGTGTGACTACTTTCTGAAGGCACTGTCAGTGCCAAAGAGTGAGATCAGTCAGTCCTTGTCAACGTTTTGGACCAGGTAATCACTCTACCTTTTTTAAAAATATGACTGCGCTTCAAATTCCTGTCCATTGAGCTAATGTGTTCTGATGAGTCACAGTTGGTGTCTGAATGAAAGTGAAAACATTCACCTCGGGTTTCGGTGTTAATTTCCTCAATATTAACTCTGACAAAATACTTTTCAACTACCTATTTTTCCTGACAAACTATCAACGATAACGAGACGTTGTAGAAAAAAACAAATTACATGTTAGTTTGAATAATCTACATGAGACTAATGGACGTTCAATTTGACATGAAGTGCCTTTAAAAAAAATCTGTTTTGTCCAATCATAAGCATGCATGCAGAATATTTCATCCTCATTGGCCGTTTAAAAATAATGTTTTACGTCTTTCTGTTGCGCTGCGGTTGGGTTCATCTGGCGCTCTCTCCCGCACACACAGCTCCTGGTCACTTCAATCACTCGTCTCTCTTTTTTTTTTTAAACTGATGCCGGGACACTTCAGTTGTTTCTAATTCCGGTTATTTTGTTACACACACACACACACAGTTCTGATGAGGAGAAAATCAGAGCTAAATTGTTTAAGCTGTAGGTTTTCTATCCTATATGGTTAATTAATTCATGTCCATGGTATATGAGGGGATAGCAGGCCTAGTTGGGCAAGGCAATCTAAAGGAACACGTGATGAAAGTAAGGGAAAAATTGCACTGACTAAAATGACTTAAACAAAAATTGTCCAGTATTTTTGTCAACTGATAGTTTAGTTATTAACTGACTCAGATTAAAGTTTAAAACAAAGTATAAAATAGCTGTCAAAATTAACACTGCTCAGTTTTCCAATCAGGATTTTCGTTCCAACTGAGCGCAAATTATTGGATTACTTCTGGAGAAGTGATAATCGCTAGGTTTTTTGACATTTTATCATTTTGATTTTATTCATCTTCTCCTTCTCAACAGACTCACCAGTCCAAGCTAAGTTTGTGCGGGGTAGTAAACGCTATGGCCGGCGCTCTACTCCAGAGTTCATGGAGACTATCGCAGACTTCTCAGAGGTGGTGAGCTCAGAGGCTACAGGGCAGCAGGAGCCAGAGGACCATGACTCCACCGTACCGAGGAAACATGAGGTAAAAACTTGCCAATTGAGATTGACAGCCGATTATAAGACCTTTGAACAGGTCAACATTCACAAGGCCGCAGGGCCAGACTAATTACCAGGACGTGTACTGCGAGCATGCGCTGACCAACTGGCAAGTGTCTTCACTGACATTTTCAACCTCTCCCTGTCTGAGTCTGTAATACCTACATGACCACCATAGTGCCTGTGCCCAAGAACACTAAGGTAACCTGCCTAAATGACTTCAGACCTGTTGCACTCACGTCTGTAGCCATGAAGTGCTTTGAAAGGCTGGTCATGGCTCACATCAACACCATCATCCCAGAAACCCTTAGACCCACTCCAATTTGCATACCGCCCCAACAGATCCACAGATGACGCAATCTCTATTGCACTCCACACTGCCCTTTCCCACCTGGACAAAGGGAACACCTACGTGAGAATGCTGTTCATTGGTTACAGCTCAACGTTCAACACCATAGTGCCCTCAAAGCTCATCACTAAGCTAATGACCCTGGGACTAAGCCCCTCCCTCTGAAACTGGATCCTGGACTTGGCACCCCCAGGTGGTAAGGATAGGCAACAACACATCTACCACGCTGATCCTCAACACATGTGCGTAGTCCCCTCCTGTGTACTCCCTGTTCAGCAACACATCTGCCACACTGATCCTCAACATTGGAGCTCCCCAGGGGTGCGTGCTTAGTCCCCTCCTGTACTCCCTGTTCACCCATGACTGCGTGGCTAAACACAACTCCAACACCATCAAGTTTGCTAACGACTCAACAGTCGTAGGCCTGATCACTGACAATGATGAGACAGCCTATAGGGAGGAGGTCAGAGACCTGGCAGTGTGGTGCCAGGACAACAACCTGTCCCTCAATGTGATCAGGACAAAGGAGCTGATCGTGGACTACAGGAAAAGGAGGACCCAGCACGCCCCCATTCTCATCGATGGGGCTGTAGTGGCGCGGGTTGAGAGCTTCAAGTTGGTGTCCACGAACTATCATGGTCCAAACACACCAAGACAGTCATGAGCCTTCAAGACTGAAAAGATTTGGTATGGGCCCTCAGATCCTCAAAAAGTTCCATAGCTGCACCATCGAGAGCATCACTGCCTGGTATGACAACTGCTCGGGCCTCTGCCCGCAAGGCACTACAGAGGGTAGTGCGTACGGCCCAGTAAATCCCTGGTGCCAAGCTTCCTGCCACCCAGGACCTCTACCAGGTGACGTCAGAGGAAATAAATTGCCAGTCTCCAGCCACCCTTCGTCATAGACTGTTCTCTCTGCTACCGCACGACAAGCGGTACCGAAGCGCCAAGTCTAGGTCCAAAAGGCTTCTTAACAGCTTCTACCCCCAAGCCATAAGACTCCTGAACACCTAATCAAATGGCTACCCAGATTCTGTACCGTAACACCCTGTATATAGCCTCCACATTGACTCTGTACCGTAATACCCTGTATATAGCCTCCACATTGACTCTGTACCGTAATACCCTGTATATAGCCTCCACATTGACTCTGTACCGTAATACCCTGTATATAGCCTCCACATTGACTCTGTACCGTAATACCCTGTATATAGCCTCCACATTGACTCTGTACCGTAATACCCTGTATATAGCCTCCACATTGACTCTGTACCGTAATACCCTGTATATAGCCTCCACATTGACTCTGTACCGTAATACCCTGTATATAGCCTCCACATTGACTCTGTACCGTAATACCCTGTATATAGCCTCCACATTGACTCTGTACCGTAATACCCTGTATATAGCCTCCACATTGACTCTGTACCGTAATACCCTGTATATAGCCTCCACATTGACTCTGTACCGTAATACCCTGTATATAGCCTCCACATTGACTCTGTACCGTAATACCCTGTATATAGCCTCCACATTGACTCTGTACCGTAATACCCTGTATATAGCCTCCACATTGACTCTACCGTAATACCCTGTATATAGCCTCCACATTGACTCTGTACCGTAATACCCTGTATATAGCCTCCACATTGACTCTGTACCGTAATACCCTGTATATAGCCTCCACATTGACTCTGTACCGTAATACCCTGTATATAGCCTCCACATTGACTCTGTATCATAATACCCTGTATATAGCCTCCACATTGACTCTGTACCGTAATACCCTGTATATAGTCTCCACATTGACTCTGTACCGTAATACCCTGTATATAGCCTCCACATTGACTCTGTACCGTAATACCCTGTATATAGTCTCCACATTGACTCTGTACCGTAATACCCTGTATATAGCCTCCACATTGACTCTCTACCGTAATACCCTGTATATAGCCTCCACATTGACTCTGTACCGTAATACCCTGTATATAGCTTCGTTCGTGTTATTTTATTATTATTTTTTTATATTTTTTATTTTGTAAATATTTTCTTAACTCTTTCTGCACTGTTAAGGACATGTAAAGTAAGTTTCACGGTAAGGTCTACACTTGTTGTTTTCGGCGCGTGTGACTAATAAAGTTTTATTTGACAGGAAATAGGGTGCCTTTCGGGAAACACAGCCTGGGTTCTATTGAACACTCTCCATCCTCCAGCCTGGTGCACCAGAGGACGGGTCAGGGGGCTCTGCCTGATTTGGGAGTTTTTTTGGGGGGGTTCTGACAGAGGAACAATGACCCCCCCCCAGTGATAGAATAAAGAGTTGTAGAGACCCATCTGTTCTCAATTCCATCACTGTGGTTCCCTCCCAGACAATAGACCCTTGTGTACTGGCCTGGGCTGCAACACAATAGGAAACGGGTTACCGCAGCATAGTGATCCATCTCACACTTCGGACCAGACACTAATTATGAAACGAGGAAATTATTATTCTGTTTATCATGTGTATTATAACAACCAATTTAAATTTATTTTGCTTTAAAGTGTCCTGCTATTTATACATTTTTAAGGTCTTTTTTGGTAGTGTTGGCTCACTTTTTATATACAAATAGAATGCCTGAAAGGAAAGACTGAAAGAGAGAGAGACAGTTGGAGAAGTGAGGGTTTGAATCGGCTCTGTCAACATGGATCGTTCTCTCTTTAATTCTCTGATATGATCGCCATCTTTGGGCTCACCTTTGACCTTCAGAGGGGTCCGTGCCGTCACAATAGCTCTGTTGTCCTTTTCGTTGGACACACACACACACACACACACCAACCCCTATACACACACACACACCCTAACCCCACCCAGCTGCAACCCCCACCCATCTTGTCTCAACCTGACCTGCACATGAGAAAGTGGGTTGTCTTGTCTGGATGTTTTTAAGTTGTGTTGATTTTTTCTGAGTTAATGAGTCATTTGCGTGACGTTATGTTTCTTCCACAGCGCTGGAACGCTCATGAAAGCAGTACGGACGAGTACGAGGCAGATGGTGAGTGGAAAGCTGTGATACTTATTATCTTCAATAGATACCCAGAAAGTCAGGTTTGGGGTCAATTGCAATTTCAAGTAGAATTGACCACAACACTGATCATAGGAGAGAGGCGGAGGACATTTTGTCAAGGGCCTCTGTTCCTTACAGGAGTCAAGGTCTTAAGGCAAGTCTGACCATAGTAAAAACAATCTTAAAATATCTCTGTCTGTCGGTAGGCCAGCTGCACCTGTGGAACCCTGATGACCCCTCCACCCCGCGGGGCTCCACAGTGCCCCTGTCAGATCGCCTGGAGGAGAGGTTACGACAGGCCTGTGAGGACCTGGCTATGCCCTGGGATGGATGTGCCAGCCACCATGAGCTACTGGCTCTCTGTGACCACCTGGGCCTGGAGGTGAGGAAAGAGTGTGTCCAAAATGGCCCCCCATTTCTTATAGTGCATTAGATGGGGAATGGGGTGGCATTTGGGATTCAACCCGTTTTGCTTTGGAGGTCTCAATTCACTCCCTAACCCTTCCTCTTGGCCCTAAACCCCTTCCTCTTGGCTCTAAACCCCTTCCTCTTGGCTCTAAACCCCTTCCTCTTGGCTCTAAACCCCTTCCTCTTGGGCTCTCTTGGCCCTAAACCCCTTCATCTTGGCCCTAAACCCCTTCCTCTTGGCCCTAAACCCCTTCCTCTTGGCCCTAAACCCCTTCCTCTTGGCTCTAAACCCCTTCCTCTTGGCTCTAAACCCCTTCCTCTTGGCCCTCTCTTGGCCCTAAACCCCTTCATCTTGGCCCTAAACCCCTTCCTCTTGGCCCTAAACCCCTTCCTCTTGGCCCTAAACCCCTTCCTCTTGGCCCTAAACCCCTTCCTCTTGGCCCTAAACTCTTCCTCTTGGCTCTAAACCCCTTCCTCTTGGCCCTAAACCCCTTCATCTTGGCCCTAAACCCCTTCCTCTTGGCCCTAAACCCCTTCCTCTTGGCCCTAAACCCATTCCTCTTGGCCCTAAACCCATTCCTCTTGGCCCTAAACCCATTCCTCTTGGCCCTAAACCCATTCCTCTTGGCCCTAAACCCATTCCTCGCCGCCCTAAACCCCTTCCTCTTGGCCCTAAACTCTTCCTCGCCGCTCTAAACCCCTTCCTCTTGGCCCTAAACCCCTTCCTCTTGGCCCTAAACCCCTTCCTCTTGGCCCTAAACTCTTCCTCTTGGCTCTAAACCCCTTCCTATTGGCTCTAAACCCCTTCCTCTTGGCTCTAAACCCCTTCCTCTTGGCTCTAAACCCCTTCCTCTTGGCCCTAAACCCCTTCCTCTTGGCCCTAAACCCCTTCCTCACCGCTCTAAACCCCTTCCTCTTGGCCCTAAACCCCTTCCTCTTGGCCCTAAACCCCTTCCTCTTGGCCCTAAACCCCTTCCTCTTGGCCCTAAACCCCTTCCTCTTGGCCCTAAACTCTTCCTCTTGGCTCTAAACCCCTTCCTCTTGGCCCTAAACCCCTTCCTCTTGGCCCTAAACCCCTTCCTCTTGGCCCTAAACCCCTTCCTCTTGGCCCTAAACCCATTCCTCTTGGCCCTAAACTCTTCCTCTTGGCCCTAAACCCCTTCCTCTTGGCCCTAAACTCTTCCTCACCGCCCTAAACCCCTTCCTCTTGGCTCTAAACCCCTTCCTCTTGGCCCTAAACCCCTTCCTCTTGGCTCTAAACCCCTTCCTCTTGGCCCTAAACCCCTTCCTCTTGGCCCTAAACCCCTTCCTCTTGGCCCTAAACCCCTTCCTCTTGGCCCTAAACCCCTTCCTCTTGGCTCTAAACCCCTTCCTCTTGGCTCTAAACCCCTTCCTCTTGGCTCTAAACCCCTTCCTCTTGGCCCTAAACCCCTTCCTCTTGGCCCTAAACTTGGCCCTAAACTCTTCCTCACCGCGCTAAACCCATTCCTCTTGGCCCTAAACTTGGCCCTAAACTCTTCCTCACCGCCCTAAACTCTTCCTCACCGCCCTAAACCCCTCCCTCTTGGCTCTAAACCCCTCCCTCTTGGCTCTAAACCCCTCCCTCTTGGCCCTAAACCCCTTCCTCTTGGCCCTAAACCCATTCCTCTTGGCCCTAAACCCATTCCTCTTGGCCCTAAACTCTTCCTCTTGGCCCTAAACTCCTTCCTCTTGGCCCTAAACTCTTCCTCTTGGCCCTAAACCCCTTCCTCTTGGCCCTAAACCCCTTCCTCTTGGCCCTAAACCCCTTCCTCTTGGCTCTAAACCCCTTCCTCTTGGCTCTAAACCCCTTCCTCTTGGCTCTAAACCCCTTCCTCTTGGCTCTAAACCCCTTCCTCTTGGCCCTAAACCCCTTCCTCTTGGCCCTAAACTTGGCCCTAAACTCTTCCTCACCGCCCTAAACCCATTCCTCTTGGCCCTAAACTTGGCCCTAAACTCTTCCTCACCGCCCTAAACTCTTCCTCACCGCCCTAAACCCTCCCTCTTGGCTCTAAACCCCTCCCTCTTGGCCCTAAACCCCTTCCATGTTAGCAGATCTGTTAGGTAGAAGTAATATGGTGGAGCGCCAAGGGTATGAAATGGCATCCTATTCTCTATAATGGAATAGGGTGGAGGTTTGAGTAGACGCTGGGAAATATATCTGATGGTTGTTTACTTTTGTTTCCAGGTGACAGAAGATGTCCTCCAGGTTCTAAGTGGTGATGAGGTCATGAGCGTTCAGGCGTTTACTTCCTGGGTTCTGAACCAAGCCAAGCCCCCCACCCCGTCTGCCTCCACACCTTACAGACAGCTGAAAAGACTACACTCCTCACAGGTACAGTGAAACCCATCTCGGGTCTAATTCCCATGTTGTAGCCTCCGTTCTGAACTTCTCTGACCGAAACATCACTCTGTTTTTAACCATGGATCTGCAGTATAATAAACTATGTTTTTATAAGGGCGTGCCTCACCTTCTAATCCATGTTGTGCCCTGACATACACTTGCCTCTGGTTAACATGATTTGGGGATTTGTCTACTTTTAAAAAATCTTTAAAAAAAATGATTTGTGGAGGAAATAATATTACAATTTCTTGTTTTGAGTCACTCATGAACAAACACGCAAATGACCGAGTCAATATATTTATTAGACAATTTGACCTTTCCCTTCTGTCCCTGTCCATCCTGCCAGCCGTTCGATGAGACGGGCCGTAGGACCAGCTGTATGACCAGCTCCATCAGGATGTGTCTGTTCTCCACTCTGGATGATGGGACAGGGTCCACTCCTGCCGAGGATGTCCTGGATGCCTGGATGGAGGAAGGCATTGAGAACAGCCCTGAGATACTGCAGGTCACACCGTTTTTTTATTTTAGCCTATCAGACCTCTGTTGAAAGAGTCTGTTCAGATACTTGGAGTGTTTTCTTAAGTATAAAAATGTTTAGTTTTTTTACTTGGTTTGGAGTCTTGATGTGTTTAAAAAAATATATATATATTGATTGTAATGACCTGACTAGATCATAAATGAACAATTGCTACAATATATTGGATGTTAAGATATCATTTTTATTAATGGGAAAATATGTACATTCTTACGGAGTGCTGGATGGGCGAGGTTTACCGTTGCCTGGTCTGTATGATATACTACAGTACCCATAATGCTCTGTTTGGAACATAATGGTGTCCAGTCTCCTTCCCAATACACAATGTAACTCTCACACTTGAGTTGAAGTTTTTTTTTTTTTTTTTTACACCTGAGTGTATTTTTTATTCCCTATTTCGAGGGCTTGATATGTTGACACGGAGTTATGTCTGTTCTGTAGGCCTTAGATTTTGACCTGGAGGGAAAAGTGAACCTCAGGGAGCTGACTGTGGCTCTGGAGAACGAGCTCCTCGTCACTAAGAATGGGATCCACCAGGCTGCACTGGCCAGCTTCAAGGCTGAGATCAGATACCTACTGTGAGTATGAGGAGAAACCTACTGGCTGAGATCAGAAACATGCTGGCCAGCTTTAAGGCTGAGATCAGACACCTACTGGCCAGCTTTCAGGCTGACATCAGACGCCTACTGGCCAGCTTTAAGGCTGACATCAGACACCTACTGGCCAGCTTTAAGGCTGAGATCAGAAACCTACTGGCCAGCTTTAAGGCTGAGATCAGACACCTACTCTGAGTATGACGAGATTTTTACACTGGTGTTTAGGTTTTCAAAATGCCAGTAACGTCCCCAAAATGTCCTGGTTTTCCAGAAATGCCGATGTGGAAAATTCCCATAATCAGGAGGGGAAAGGCAGGAAATCCAGATTCCTCCAACGATTTCTGGAAATCCTGTAAATTTTGGGAAAACTACCGGGATTTTCAAATCAACGTGTATTGGTTGCGTACACATATTTCTGCAGATGTTATCGCAGGTGTAGTGAAATGCTTGTGTTCCCGGCTCCAACAGTATCTAACTAAATGCTTGTGTTCCCAGCTCCAACAGTATCTAACTAAATTCTTGTGTTCCCAGCTCCAACAGTACAGTAGTATCTAACTAAATGCTTGTGTTCCCAGCTCCAACAGTGCAGTAGTATCTAACTAAATGCTTGTGTTCCCAGCTCCAACAGTGCAGTAGTATCTAACTAAATGCTTGTGTTTCTAGCTCCAACAGTGCAGTAGTATCTAACTAAATGCTTGTGTTCCCAGCTCCAACAGTGCAGTAGTATCTAACTAAATGCTTGTGTTCCCGGCTCCAACAGTGCAGCAGTATCTAACTAAATGCTTGTGTTCCCAGCTCCAACAGTATCTAACTAAATGCTTGTGTTTCTAGCTCCAACAGTACAGTAGTATCTAACTAAATGCTTGTGTTCCCAGCTCCAACAGTGCAGTAGTATCTAACTAAATGCTTGTGTTCCCAGCTCCAACAGTGCAGTAGTATCTAACTAAATGCTTGTGTTCCTAGCTCTAACTAAATGCAGTGTTCCCAGTAGTATCTAACTAAATGCTTGTGTTTCTAGCTCCAACAGTACAGTAGTATCTAACTAAATGCTTGTGTTCCCAGCTCCAACAGTGCAGTAGTATCTAACTAAATGCTTGTGTTCCCAGCTCCAACAGTGCAGTAGTATCTAACTAAATGCTTGTGTTCCTAGCTCCAACAGTACAGTAGTATCTAACTAAATGCTTGTGTTCCCAGCTCCAACAGTGCAGTAGTATCTAACTAAATGCTTGTGTTCCCAGCTCCAACAGTACAGTAGTATCTAACTAAATGCTTGTGTTCCCAGCTCCAACAGTGCAGTAGTATCTAACTAAATGCTTGTGTTCCCAGCTCCAACAGTGCAGCAGTATCTAACTAAATGCTTGTGTTCCCAGCTCCAACAGTACAGTAGTATCTAACTAAATGCTTGTGTTCCCAGCTCCAACAGTGCAGTAGTATCTAACTAAATGCTTGTGTTCCCAGCTCCAACAGTGCAGCAGTATCTAACTAAATGCTTGTGTTTCTAGCTCCAACAGTATCTAACTAAATGCTTGTGTTCCTAGCTCCAACAGTGCAGTAGTATCTAACTAAATGCTTGTGTTCCTAGCTCCAACAGTATCTAACTAAATGCTTGTGTTTCTAGCTCCAACAGTGCAGTAGTATGTAACTAAATGCTTGTGTTCCTAGCTCCAACAGTACAGTAGTATCTAACTAAATGCTTGTGTTCCCAGCTCCAACAGTGCAGTAGTATCTAACTAAATGCTTGTGTTCCTAGCTCCAACAGTGCAGTAGTATCTAACTAAATGCTTGTGTTCCTAGCTCCAACAGTGCAGTAGTATCTAACTAAATGCTTGTGTTCCTAGCTCCAACAGTACAGTAGTATCTAACTAAATGCTTGTGTTCCCAGCTCCAACAGTACAGTAGTATCTAACTAAATGCTTGTGTTCCTAGCTCCAACAGTGCAGTAGTATCTAACTAAATGCTTGTGTTCCCAGCTCCAACAGTGCAGTAGTATCTAACTAAATGCTTGTGTTCCTAGCTCCAACAGTGCAGTAGTATCTAACTAAATGCTTGTGTTCCTAGCTCCAACAGTGCAGTAGTATCTAACTAAATGCTTGTGTTTCTGGCTCCAACAGTGCAGTAGTATCTAACTAAATGCTTGTATTCCCAGCTCCAACAGTACAGTAGTATCTAACTAAATGCTTGTGTTTCTAGCTCCAACAGTGCAGCAGTATCTAACTAAATGCTTGTGTTTCTAGCTCCAACAGTATCTAACTAAATGCTTGTGTTTCTAGCTCCAACAGTGCAGTAGTATCTAACTAAATGCTTGTGTTCCCAGCTCCAACAGTGCAGTAGTATCTAACTAAATGCTTGTGTTCCTGGCTCCAACAGTGCAGCAGTATCTAACTAAATGCTTGTGTTCCTGGCTCCAACAGTGCAGTAGTATCTAACTAAATGCTTGTGTTCCCAGCTCCAACAGTATCTAACTAAATGCTTGTGTTCCCAGCTCCAACAGTGCAGCAGTATCTAACTAAATTCTTGTGTTCCTAGCTCCAACAGTATCTAACTAAATGCTTGTGTTCCCAGCTCCAACAGTATCTAACTAAATGCTTGTGTTTCTAGCTCCAACAGTGCAGCAGTATCTAACTAAATGCTTGTGTTCCCAGCTCCAACAGTGCAGTAATATCTAACTAAATGCTTGTGTTCCTGGCTCCAACAGTGCAGCAGTATCTAACTAAATGCTTGTGTTCCTGGCTCCAACAGTGCAGCAGTATCTAACTAAATGCTTGTGTTCCTGGCTCCAACAGTGCAGCAGTATCTAACTAAATGCTTGTGTTCCTGGCTCCAACAGTGCAGCAGTATCTAACTAAATGCTTGTGTTCCCAGCTCCAACAGTATCTAACTAAATGCTTGTGTTTCTAGCTCCAACAGTGCAGCAGTATCTAACTAAATGCTTGTGTTCCCAGCTCCAACAGTGCAGTAGTATCTAACTAAATGCTTGTGTTCCCAGCTCCAACAGTATCTAACTAAATGCTTGTGTTCCCAGCTCCAACAGTATCTAACTAAATGCTTGTGTTCCTAGCTCCAACAGTATCTAACTAAATGCTTGTGTTCCCAGCTCCAACAGTATCTAACTAAATGCTTGTGTTCCCAGCTCCAACAGTATCTAACTAAATGCTTGTGTTCCCAGCTCCAACAATGCAGTAATAATATTTTGAATGGTTAATTTTACAACTCTATTGCTCATAAACAATAGACATACTGGAATACACATGCCCACACAGATGCACCATAATCAGACGCTTATCAGACCAGTAGAAATCTACACTGCTCCTAATCTGAGTGGAATATAAAAACAGTTTCTCTTTCTCCTAGGTTCATATCATTCAAAATAGTAGATCAGTGTTGGAGTTAGATCTTTTGATTAACTTACCGATTTTTGTTTTTCAGGGAGAACGTGTCCTCAGGATCAGTTATGACGTAACACTAGGTTTTATAACATTTTTTATCTAGGCAAGTCAGTTAAGAACAACTTCTTATTTACAATGACGGCCTAGGAACAGTGGGTTAACTGCCTGTTCAGGGGCAGAACGACAGATTTGAACCTTGTCAGCTCGGGGGTTTGAACTTGCAACCTTCCTTCCGTTTGAACTTGCAACCTGCCGCCTCTACACTCTAACCACTAGGCTACCCTGCCGCCTCTACACTCTAACCACTAGGCCTCTACACTCTAACCACTAGGCTACCCTGCCACCTCTACACTCTAACCACTAGGCTACCCTGCCGCCCCTCCACTCTAACCACTAGGCTACCCTGCCGCCCCTCCACTCTAACCACTAGGCTACCCTGCCGCCTCTACACTCTAACCACTAGGCTACCCTGCCGCCTCTACACTCTAACCACTAGGCTACCCTGCCGCCTCTACACTCTAACCACTAGGCCTCTACACTCTAACCACTAGACTACCTGCCACCCCTACACTCTAACCACTAGGCTACCCTGCCACCTCTACACTCTAACCACTAGGCTACCTGCCACCTCTACACTCTAACCACTAGGCTACCCTGCCACCTCTACACTCTAACCACTAGGCCTCTACACTCTAACCACTAGGCTACCCTGCCACCTCTACACTCTAACCACTAGGCTACCCTGCCGCCCCTCCACTCTAACCACTAGGCTACCCTGCCGCCCCTCCACTCTAACCACTAGGCTACCCTGCCGCCTCTACACTCTAACCACTAGGCTACCCTGCCGCCTCTACACTCTAACCACTAGGCCTCTACACTCTAACCACTAGACTACCTGCCACCCCTACACTCTAACCACTAGGCTACCCTGCCACCTCTACACTCTAACCACTAGGCTACCTGCCACCTCTACACTCTAACCACTAGGCTACCCTGCCACCTCTACACTCTAACCACTAGGCCTCTACACTCTAACCACTAGGCTACCCTGCCACCTCTACACTCTAACCACTAGGCTACCCTGCCGCCCCTCCACTCTAACCACTACGCTACCCTGCCGCCTCTACACTCTAACCACTAGGCTACCCTGCCGCCTCTACACTCTAACCACTAGGCCTCTACACTCTAACCACTAGACTACCTGCCACCTCTACACTCTAACCACTAGGCTACCCTGCCGCCCCATTCTAAATGGTTGTATCATGTTTTGATTAGCTTCCGTGTTTCTCCCCCCCAGCGAGCGTGTTGATCATGAACGCAGAGAGAAAGAGAAGATTCGCTCTGACCTGGACAAAGCCGACAAGTTAAAAACCCAGCTGGCTGCTGAGGTGGACGAGCATCACTCTGCCATCGAACGCATGAATGACCTCAACCTCAGGTAATGTTCCCGTGACCTCAACCTCGGTTAGCGTTCCGTGACCTCAACCTCGGTTGGCGTTCCGTGACCTCAACCTCGGGTGGCGTTCCGTGACCTCAACCTCGGTTGGCGTTCCGTGACCTCAACCTCGGGTGGCGTTCCGTGACCTCAACCTCGGGTGGCGTTCCGTGACCTCAACCTCGGTGGCGTTCCGTGACCTCAACCTGGTGGCGTTCCGTGACCTCAACCTCGGGTGGCGTTCCGTGACCTCAACCTCGGGTGGCGTTCCGTGACCTCAACCTCGGGTGGCGTTCCGTGACCTCAACCTCGGGTGGCTGTTCCGTGACCTCAACCTCGGGTGGCGTTCCGTGACCTCAACCTCGGGTGGCGTTCCGTGACCTCAACCTCGGGTGGCGTTCCGTGACCTCAACCTCGGTTGGCGTTCCGTGACCTCAACCTCGGGTGGCGTTCCGTGACCTCAACCTCGGGTGGCGTTCCGTGACCTCAACCTCGGTTGGCGTTCCGTGACCTCAACCTCGGGTGGCGTTCCGTGACCTCAACCTCGGGTGGCGTTCCGTGACCTCAACCTCGGGTGGCGTTCCGTGACCTCAACCTCGGGTGGCGTTCCGTGACCTCAACCTCGGGTGGCGTTCCGTGACCTCAACCTCGGGTGGCGTTCCGTGACCTCAACCTCGGGTGGCGTTCCGTGACCTCAACCTCGGGTGGCGTTCCGTGACCTCTTCGACCCATTCATTCATTGATGGCTGTTGTTTTCATTTGTATTGTATGTATGGTACTTGTAACCTGGCAATGTCTTTCTTGAATGTCCCTGAGGGGATAATTGAAGATTTTGTACATAAAGTTGAATCGAATGGGGCCTCCCGAGTGGCACAGCAGTCTAAGGCACAGCATCGAAGTGTTATGGCGTCACAGACCACCTCTCAGCTTCGTTAGGGGAGGGGCTTTACTTTGTGCTCTGGCGACTCCTTGTGGCGGGCCGGGCGACTGCAGGCTGACAGCGGTAGTCAGTTGAACGGTGTTTCCTCCGACAACCTTGTTGCATCTGGCTTCCGGGTTAAGCGAGCGGGTGTTATGTTTCGGAGGATGCATGACTCGACCTTCGCCTCTCCGGAGCCCGTTGGCGAGTTGCAGCGATGAGACGAGATCGTAATCACGAAAAGGGGGTAAAAATTACAGCAAAATAAATTGGGGTGAATCTAAGGAATGGAGTCAAATGAAATGGGATTGAATTTAATGTTTTTTTTCCCACCCCCCCTGTGTTTGTTCTGCAGGAAACTGGAGCAGGAACACAGGGAGAAGCTGGTGTCTGTCAGGTCAGAGCTCATTATAGAGATGGACCAGATTCAGCAGCAGAAAGAGAAACTGGAGGCAGAGATGGAGAAGCTCAGAGACTGTCACAGTAACCTTCCTCAGAGACCACCTCTCACTTACTGTCAAGGTAACCAACACAGACCACCTCTCACTTACTGTCAAGGTAACCAACACAGACCACCTCTCACTTACTGTCAAGGTAACCAACACAGACCACCTCTCACTTACTGTCAAGGTAACCAACACAGACCACCTCTCACTTACTGTCAAGGTAACCAACACAGACCACCTCTCACTTACTGTCAAGGTAACCAACACAGACCACCTCTCACTCACTGTCAAGGTAACCAACACAGACCACCTCTCACTTACTGTCAAGGTAACAACACAGACCACCTCTCACTTACTGTCAAGGTAACTAACACAGACCACCTCTCACTTATGGTCAAGGTAACCAACACAGACCACCTCTCACTCACTGTCAAGGTAACCAACACAGACCACCTCTCACTTACTGTCAAGGTAACCAACACAGACCACCTCTCACTTACTGTCACAGTAACTAACACAGACCACCTCTCACTTACTGTCACAGTAACTAACACAGACCACCTCTCACTCACTGTCAAGGTAACCAACACAGACCACCTCTCACTTACTGTCAAGGTAACCAACACAGACCACCTCTCACTCACTGTCAAGGTAACCAACACAGACCACCTCTCACTTACTGTCAAGGTAACCAACACAGACCACCTCTCACTTACTGTCACAGTAACTAACACAGACCACCTCTCACTCACGGTCACAGTAACTAACACAGACCACCACTCACTCACTGTCACAGTAACCAACACAGACCACCTCTCACTTACTGTCAAGGTAACCAACACAGACCACCACTCACTCACTGTCACAGTAACTAACACAGACCACCTCTCACTCACGGTCACAGTAACTAACACAGACCACCACTCACTCACTGTCACAGTAACCAACACAGACCACCTCTCACTTACTGTCAAGGTAACCAACACAGACTACCTCTCACTTACTGTCACAGTAACTAACACAGACCACCTCTCACTCACGGTCACAGTAACTAACACAGACCACCACTCACTCACTGTCACAGTAACCAACACAGACCACCTCTCACTTACTGTCAAGGTAACCAACACAGACCACCACTCACTCACTGTCACAGTAACTAACACAGACCACCTCTCACTCACTGTCACAGTAACTAACACAGACCACCTCTCACTCACTGTCACAGTAACTAACACAGACCACCTCTCACTCACGGTCACAGTAACTAACACAGACCACCACTCACTCACTGTCACAGTAACCAACACAGACCACCTCTCACTTACTGTCAAGGTAACCAACACAGACCACCACTCACTCACTGTCACAGTAACTAACACAGACCACCTCTCACTCACTGTCACAGTAACTAACACAGACCACCTCTCACTCACTGTCACAGTAACTAACACAGACCACCTCTCACTCACTGTCACAGTAACTAACACAGACCACCTCTCACTCATGGTCACAGTAACTAACACAGACCACCTCTCACTCATGGTCACAGTAACTAACACAGACCACCTCTCACTCACTGTCACAGTAACTAACACAGACCACCTCTCACTCATGGTCACAGTAACTAACACAGACCACATTTCACTCACGGTAACTAACACAGACCACCTCTCACTCACTGTCACAGTAACTAACACAGACCACCTCTCACTCATGGTCACAGTAACTAACACAGACCACCTCTCACTCACTGTCACAGTAACTAACACAGACCACCTCTCACTCACTGTCACGGTAACTAACACAGACCACATCTCACTCCCTCACGGTAACTAACACAGACCACATCTCACTCCCTCACGGTAACTAACACAGACCACCTCTCACTCCCTCACGGTAACTAACACAGACCACCACTCACTGTCACGGTAACTAACACAGACCACATCTCACTCCCTCACGGTAACTAACACAGACCACATCTCACTCCCTCACGGTAACTAACACAGACCACATCTCACTCCCTCACGGTAACTAACACAGACCACCTCTCACTCCCTCACGGTAACTAACACAGACCACCTCTCACTGTCACGGTAACTAACATCAATAAGGATCTATCATGGTCCAAACACACAAACATACTCGTGATGAGAGCACGACAGCACCTATTCCCTGTCAGGAGGCTGAAAAGATGTGGCACGGCCCCTTAAATCTTCAAAGAGTTCAACAGCTGCACCGTTGAGAGCATCTTGACTGGCTGCATCACCGCCTGGTACGGCAACTGAAAGGCAGCCCACGGCAAGGCGCGACAGATGGTGATCATGGCCCAATACATCACTGGGGCCCGAGTTCCCATGCCATCTAAGACCTCTATACCAGGGGGTGTCAGAGGAAGGTACAAACTAATTCAGACTCCAGCCACCCAATAAATAGACTGTTCTCCGTGCTACTGTCTGGAACCAACAGGACCCTGAACACCTTCTACACCCAAGCCATAACACTGCTACAATGACACACACTACATACACCCACTCCACGTAACATATCTCATACATGCATACTGACTCCACATTTGCCACACAAGTTGCTGCTGCTGCTCTGTCTATCCTGTTGCCTAGTCACTTCACCCCTACCTATATGTACAGTTGAAGTCAGAAGTTTACACTCACCTTAGCCAAATACATTCAAACCAATTTTTTTCCACTATTCCTGCCATTTAATTCAAGTAAAAATTCCCTGTCTTAGTTCAGTTAGGATCCCCACTTTATTTTAAGAATGTGAAATGTCAGAATAATAGTAGGGAATGGTTTATTTCAGCTTTTATTTCTTTCATCACAATCCCAGTGGGTCAGAAGTTTACATACACTTAATTAGTATTTGGTAGCATTGTCTTTAAATTGCGTTAGCCTTCCATTAGCTTTCCACAATAAGTTGGGTGAATTTAGGCCCATTCCTCCTGACAGAGCTGGTGTGTAACTGAGTCAGGTTTGTAGGCCTCCTTGCTCGCACACGCTTTTTCAGTTCTGCCTACAAATGTTCTATAAGATTGAGGTCAGGGCTTTGTGATGGCCACTCCAATACCTTGACTGTGTTGTCCTTAAGCCATTTTGCCTCAACTTTGGAAGTATGCTTGGGGTCATTGTCCACTTGGAAGACCCATTTGCGACCAAGCTTTAACCTCCTGACTGATGTCTTGAGATGTTGCTTCAATATATCCACATAATTTTCCTGCCTCATGATGCCATCTATTTTGTGAAGTGCACCAGTCCCGTCTGCAGCAAAGCACCCCGACAACATAATGCTGCCACCCCCATGCTAGACGCATGGGATGGTGTTCTTTGGCTTGCAAATCTCCCACTTTTTCCTCCAAACATAACAATGGTCATTATGGCCAACAGTTCTATTTTTGTTTCATCAGACCAGAGGACATTTCTCCAAAAAGTACCATCTTTGTCCCCATGTGCAGTTGCAAACCGTAGTCTGGCTTTTTTATGGCGGTTTTGGAGCAGTGGCTTCTTCCTTGATGAGCGGCATTGAAATACATCCACAGGTACACCTCCAATTGACTCAAATGATGTCAATTAGCCCTATCAGAAGCTTCTAAAGCCATGACATAATTTTCTGGAATTTTCCAAGCCACAGTCAACTTAGTGTATGTAATTTTCTGACCTACTAGAATTGTGATACAGTGAAAGATAAGTTAAATAATCTGTCTGTAAACAACTGTTGGAAAAATTACTTGCACAAAGTAGATGTCCTAACCGACTTGCCAAAACTATAGTGTTTGGAGGGGTTGAAAAACGAGTTTTAATGACTCCAACCTAAGTGTATGTAAACTTCCAACTTCAACTCTACATATCTACCTCAATTACCGCGTACACCTGCACATCAACTCAGTGCTGTTACTCCCTGTATATAGCCATGGCATTAGCTGGTACTTCCTGTATATAGCCATGGCATTAGCTGGTACTTCCTGTATATAACCATGGCATTAGCTGGTACTTCCTGTATATAGCCGTGGCATTAGCTGGTACTTCCTGTATAGAGCCGTGGCATTAGCTGGTACTTCCTGTATATAGCCGTGGCATTAGCTGGTACTTCCTGTATAGAGCCGTGGCATCAGCTGGTACTTCCTGTATAGAGCCGTGGCATCAGCTGGTACTTCCTGTATAGAGCCGTGGCATCAGCTGGTACTTCCTGTATAGAGCCGTGGCATTAGCTGGTACTTCCTGTATAGAGCCGTGGCATTAGCTGGTACTTCCTGTATAGAGCCGTGGCATTGTTTTAAATCTTTCCATCGTTGGCAAAGCACCCGTAAGTAAGAATTTCACTGTTAGTCTACACCTGTTGTTTGCTAAATATGTGACAACAAATATACACATTTTATTTGAACCCACACGCTTAACCCTCACTCCTCACGGTTAACCCTCACTCCTCACGGTTAACCCTCACTCTAACTTCAGGAAAGTAGGTGTCTGGAGATGGAGCTGCTGGTCAGCACTGAGAAACTGTTGGCGGCAGAAAGCCAAGTCCGCGAACTGCAGAATAACCTGGATAACATCCTGAAGGAGAAGGTAAAGACCTTTCTCTCCTGCAGTATTGTGTACTGACATGAACTGCTTTCGGGGCTCGCAGTCGCAAAGGGACCCATTTCAATAATATACATGTTACTGTAGTAGATGTCCATAGTAATCTGTCACACATTTTTCAGTTCTGCCTAATGGAATGAGACTCTATATCTATTCTGAAGTATTTGTCTGTAAGAAGTTCTGGTTCTGTTTTCCTCAGTTTGGGGATCTGGACCCGGGCAGTGCAGAGTTCTTCCTACAGGAGGAGCGTCTCGGACGGCTCCGCAGCAGCTATGAAGAACAGTCCCGGGTAAGAGGCAGGGGCACGCTGGGGCAGGGGCACGCTGGGGCAGGGCCGGGTAATAGGTCTCACTGGAACCAATCCATCAATTAATCATTAAAACTATCAGTCAATCCATCAACTAACTGTAAACATACTAATTCAGAGGTAGGTTGCCTATTTATAAAAAAATAATAATAATACTAATATTTATTTTGACAGATTTTTATTGTGGATGTGTTTTGAGACAGGAGCTACAGGATCGTATTGACGAGCTTCAAGCAGAACTGCAGGAGTACCACAACTTGGGCCGAACCTCTCAGCCCTGTCTCAAACCCTCGCTGTCCGAGGAGCTGGGGAGTACGAGTCCTGGCATGGAGTCAGACCCAGGTACATTGAAGCAGAACGTGGGTTGTTGTGGGGGGGGGTGGGGGGTAGGTTCCGTCCCAAATGGCACCTTATTAGTAGTGCATGTTTTTAGATGCCCTATGACCTTCAGAGTAGACGTTTGCAGGGTATGTCAGGGGACTTTCAGAGTAGACGTTTGCAAGGTATCTGAAGGTCATAGAGATGCTGCTTGAGCAAGGCAAGATGTTGAATTGTTCATCTTGATCACGTAAATACTAGTTATTTGGATGCATGGAGTTTAAAAATGATATCTTTTAAATTTTGGGGGATCTGTGATTTTGCCCATTTTACAACAGCTATCTAGTCAAACACATTGCATAGCTAAAGAACATGAGAGCTGGTTAGTAGTTCCTTCCTCACCTGTCTGTTTGCCAGAAGAGGACTGGCCATCCATCTGAGCCTGGTTCCCCTCTAGGTTTCCTTCCTTCGAGGGAGTTTATCCTGGCCCCTGTACTTCAGCGTTGCTTGTTTGAGGTTTTACAACTGCTGATGGGGAGAAAAAATGCATTTGATTGTCCTCAGGCCTGGGCTTGGAGGAGGGCCAGCCATTGTTCAACATGAGTCTGGAGGCAGAGATGATGCTGGAGAGGCTGAAAGAGAAGCACCTCCAAGAGATGGAGGAGCTACAGGCTCAGCTGGAGAGCAAGGTGACACTTAAATATCTAGCCGCACTTCAACAGAATTTCCTAAAGCAATCCATATTTCACTGTGCCATGTTTACTTTATCGGAGACAGATTGGGTGTCGCTAGATGGGGCAGTCCCCACTCCTTTATCGGAGACAGATTGGGTGTAGCTAGATGGGGCAGTCCCCACTCCTTTATCGGAGACAGATTGGGTGTAGCTAGATGGGGCAGTCCCCACTCCTTTATCGGAGACAGATTGGGTGTAGCTAGATGGGGCAGTCCCCACTCCTTTATCGGAGACAGATTGGGTGTAGCTAGATGGGGCAGTCCCCACTCCTTTATCGGAGACAGATTGGGTGTAGCTAGATGGGGCAGTCCGGAGACAGATTGGGTGTAGCTAGACAGTCCCCCTTTATCGGAGACAGATTGGGTGTAGCTAGTGGGGCAGTCCCCACTCCTTTAGACAGATTGGGTGTAGCTAGGGGCAGTCCCCACTCCTTTATCGGAGACAGATTGGGTGTAGCTAGATGGGGCAGTCCCCACTCCTTTATCGGAGACAGAGCTAGATGGGGCAGTCCCGGAGACAGATTGGGTGTAGCTAGATGGGGCAGTCCCCACTCCTTTATCGGAGACAGATTGGGTGTAGCTAGATGGGGCAGTCCCCACTCCTTTATCGGAGACAGATTGGGTGTAGCTAGATGGGGCAGTCCCCACTCCTTTATCGGAGACAGATTGGGTGTGTAGTGGGCAGTGTCCTTTATCGGAGACAGATTGGGGTAGCTAGATGGGGCAGTCCCTAACCACAAACCTGGGGGCCACACAGACCACACTCGGAGACAGATTGTTTTGTTCTTTGTCGGAGACAGAGCTGAGTATGATTTATCCCCGTGCCATTACAGGTGAGTGAATTTGACCAGAAGGTGGAGGAGCAGAAGATGGACCTGGAGACCCAGAAGGCAGCCTTGTCTCTGCACTACATGGAGGAGATCCAGGCTCTACACGGTGAGATGTCCAGCAGCCAGAACAGAGCCCTGGAGCTCCAGGCCCAGCTAGAGCAGGCAGAGGAGGAGCGGGCTGGCTTGGAGCAGAGGCAGGCTGGGGAGATGGAAGAGCTGGAGCAACAGCAAGAGGAAGAAGTGAGTAGAGGACTGTGTGACCCAGTTGGTTAAAGCATGGCACTTGCGGGGAATCATGGGTTCGATTCTTGCTGGGGCCACCCATACAAAAATGTATGCGCTCAGTGATAAGTATGGTAAATGGCGTATATTCCATTATTTGATTTATATTAGGTGAGCGGCCTGGAGCAGCAGCTCCTGGAGTCCCGCACCCAGGCTGCCTCCCTGGGGGAGCAGCTCCTGGAGGCCCGCACCCAGGCTGCCTCCCTGGAGGAGCAGCTCCTGGAGGCCCGCACCCAGGCTGCCTCCCTGGGGGAGCAGCTCCTGGAGTCCCGCACCCAGGCTGCCTCCCTGGGGGAGCAGCTCCTGGAGTCCCGCACCCAGGCTGCCTCCCTGGGGGAGCAGCTCCTGGAGGCCCGCACCCAGGCTGCCTCCCTGAGGGAGCAGCTCCTGGAGGCCCGCACCCAGGCTGCCTCCCTGGGGGAGCAGCTCCTGGAGGCCCGCACCCAGGCTGCCACCCTGGGGGAGCAGCTCCTGGAGGCCCGCACCCAGGCTGCCACCCTGGGGGAGCAGCTCCTGGAGTCCCGCACCCAGGCTGCCACCCTGGGGGAGCAGCTCCTGGAGTCCCACACCCAGGCTGCCTCCCTGGAGGAGCAGCTCCTAGAGGCACAACGGGCGAAAGGTGAGTTGGGCCTGGACACAGAGATGCAGGAGCTAAGGAAACGACATGCCGCGGAACTCAACAAGCTGGACGAGGAGCACAAAGAGATCCTTTTGACCAGGATGGAAGAAGAGCGGGGGAAGCTACAGGAGGAGACGGCGGAGGTGGAGATGAGGCTGTTGGAGGAGTGGGAGAGGGAGAAGCTGGAGTTGCAGCAGAGCCACGAGGAGACAGTGAAGGCTGGGATAGAGGAGGTGGAGATGAGACTCATGGAGGAGTGGGAGAGGGAGAAGGCTCAGTTGAACAAGCAGAGTAACGAGTCGCTGCAGACCACGTTAGAGGAGGCGATGTTACGACTAGTCAAGGAGCAGCAGAACAGGGAGGCCAGGCTCACTGAGCAGTGGGAGCTGGAACGAGCTCGGCTTCAGCAGTGTCATGAGGCGGCTCTCCTCACCAGGTTAGCCGAGGAGCACCTGAAGCAGCAGGAGGAAACTGAGAGGAGGCTGAGGGAGGACTGGGACAGGGAGAGACTCCAGCTGGAGGAGGAATATGAGGGGGTGTTTCGGGAGCGGCTGCAGGAGGAGAGGCAGAGCCTAAAGGAGGCCCACAGATGGGCCATGCAGGAACTGAGTGCCAAACACCATGAGGAGAGGGAACAGCTCAGAAGTCTCCTGGATAAACTGCGGGAGGACATCGCTGAGGAGCGGTAAGACTGTCTAACTGTTACATTGTTTAGGGTTTATGTCCCAGCATTGACTATTTGTCCATTAAAAACCTGCATTCTTGATAAAATCCTTAAGCATGTTTACTTAATGTCAGTGTTGTAGTAGTAGAGACCTGTCTGGAGACCACATAGTGAGTGTCTTGGTCTTGTCTCTGTGCCGGATACATTTGTACTTGGCTTGGTCTCGGACAGTGTGGACTAGTCATTTCTTCCTGAGACAAAGGACGTAAAAAGGTCATTGTCAGCTTCCATTCAGTCAGCGCATTAAACCGCCTCTGGGTTCGCGCCCAGGCTCTGTCGTAACCGGCCGCGACCGGGAGGTCCATGGGGCGACGCACAATTGGCATAGCGTCGTCCGGGTTAGGGAGGGCTTGGTTGGCAGGGATATCCTTGTCTCATCGCGCACCAGCGACTCCTGTGGCGGGCCGGGCGCAGTGCGCGCTAACCAAGGTTGCCAGGTGCACTGTGTTTCCTCCGGCACATTGGTGCGACTGGCTTCCGGGTTGAAGGCGCGCTGTGTTAAGAAGCAGTGCGGCTAGGTTGGGTTGTGTATCGGAGGACGCATGACTTTCAACCTTCGTCTCTCCCGAGCCCGTACGGGAGTTGTAGCGATGAGACAAGATAGTAGCTACTTCAACAATTGGATACCACGAAATTGGGGAGGAAAAAAAGTGGTTTGCAATATCAGTGGGTTTTGTAATGAAACATGGTGCGGAGTTTGCCTCATTGCCTTTTAGCTCCACAGCTTTTTTACTTTGTTTCATAGTACAGATCTTCTGTTCCTGACTGTTTTCCTCTGTTGGCTGTAGGCGTGAGGTGGGTCGCCTAGTAGAGGAGAACCTTTTACTCACACAGAAGATGTCAACGCTGAAGGAAGAGTACCTGAAGGACAGCCAGAAGGAGATGCTGTGAGAAACCTCATGTTCATGGACATCAGTTTCCTGCTCCTGGGGACCATTTTAATTTAATTACCCTAGCAATCTTCCCTGGTGTAGTGGAGGGTAAATGCAGGTTACTCACCTTTTGCCCCGAAAAATGCATTGAAAGTATAGGGAGGACAACTTTCTTCACTAACTGCCGATCAGAGTTTATCCACTTTTTTTTTTTTTTTTACCTCTAGGGGGTGTGGGACAGTAGCATCCCACCTGGCCAAAATCCAGTGAAATTGCAGAGTGCCAAATTCAAAAACAGAACTACTCATTATAAAAATTCATAAAACACAGTCGGTTTAAAGATTAACTTCTTGTTAATCCAACCACGGTGTCAGATTTCAAAAAGGCTTTATGGCGAAAGCATACCATGCGATTATCTCAGCAGCGCCCAGACAAACATTACATTTGACCTTTATTTAACTAGGCAAGTCAGTTAAGAACAAATTCTTATTTTCAATGACGGCCTAGGAACAGTGGGTTAACTGCCTTGTTCGACAGATTTGTACCTTGTCAGCTCGTGGGTTTGAACTTGCAACCTTCCGGTTACTAGTCCAACGCTCTAACCACTAGGCTACCCTGCCGCCCCCATTACAAACAGTTATCAGCCAAGTAGAGGAGTTACATTTTATCGCTATTTCTGACTTGTGTATCACTTTGATGATCTTCATATGGTTGCACTCACAAGACTCCCGTTTAAATGTTTGTTTTGTTCGATAAAGTCCCTCCAAAAAACCTCTGTTTTGTTCGCGTTTTGTGCAGTCAAAACAGGCAGATGAAAAATCTGAAAAGTATCAGTAAAGTTCGTAGAAACATGTCAAACGATGTTTATAATCAATCCTCAGGTTGTTTTTAGTCATAAAAATCAATAATATTTCAACCGGACAAAAGCTTCGTCAATATAAAAGGAAAACAAGAAAGGCTCTCGGTCGCGCGCATGAAAAACCTCTGGGACACTGAAGTGTCCACTCACTCAGTGGTCTTACTCCCTCATTTTTCAGAATACAAGCCTGAAACAATTTCTAAAGACTGTTGACATCTAGTGGAAGCCATAGGAAGTGCAATTTGAATCATACGTCAATGGAATCTGTATAGGCAGTTAATGGAAAACTACAAACATAAATCCATCCAGGAAGTGGGATTTTTTTTCTCTCTGGTTTTTTTGACTGCCATTTCAGTTCTGTTATACTCAGACATTATTTTAACAGTTCTAGAAACGTTTGAGTGTTTTCTATCCAAATCTACTAATTATATGCATATCCTAGCTTCTGGGCCTGAGTAGCAGGCTGTTTAGGACACGCTTTTCATCCGGAGGTGAAAATACTGCCCCCTACCCTAGTGAGGTTAACCACTACATCACTGCTAGCACTTTCACACCTGATTCAACTAATCAGCTTATCAATCCTTTGATTAGTGGAATGAGCAGGTGTGTTAGTGCTAGGGCAAAAACTCAAATGTGTACCACTAAGTCCCCAGGACCAGGACTGAAACACTGTTGTAGAGTATCGAAGCCCCGTAGTATGGTACAATTTATATTTTACATTTCATTGGGTCGTTGAACTTGCACTTTTCTTCTCCCCCTATCTTAGCTTCAAACTGGAGCATTTCAGGAAGGAGAAGATTTCTGCGCAAAAGAAGGCAGAGAGTTTCAAGAGACAGGTAGGACGGGAGTTTCACGAGACGGGTAGAGCGGGAGTTTCACGAGACGGGTAGAGCGGGAGTTTCACGAGACGGGTAGGGCGGGAGTTTCACGAGACGGGTAGGGCGGGAGTTTCACGAGACGGGTAGGGCGGGAGTTTCACGAGACGGGTAGGGCGGGAGTTTCACGAGACGGGTAGGGCGGGAGTTTCACGAGACGGGTAGGGCGGGAGTTTCACGAGACGGGTAGGGCGGGAGTTTCACGAGACGGGTAGGGCGGGAGTCACGAGACGGGTAGGGCGGGAGTTTCACGAGACTGGTAGGGCGGGAGTTTCACGAGACGGGTAGGGCGGGAGTTTCACGAGACGGGTAGGGCGGGAGTTTCACGAGACGGGTAGGGCGGGAGTTTCAGGAGACGGGTCGGGCGGGAGTTTCAGGAGACGGGTCGGGCGGGAGTTTCAGGAGACGGGTCGGGCGGGAGTTTCAGGAGACGGGTAGGGCGGGAGTTTCAGGAGACGGGTAGGGCGGGAGTTTCAGGAGACGGGTAGGCGATATTAATGTTAACCTTTGACTTGGTTCTAGGGGCTGTGCATTGCACTTAAGACCGCCCTACCTTGTTCCTTTGTGCGAACACGGGCAATACATGGCAACTCTAATAAATCTGGATCAGTGTCAGAAACATGCCATTTTTCTCTATATAGTGAACTACTTTTGACCAGGGTGCAGGCCCTAGTGCGCTATATAGGGTTCCATTTGGGACGACCCCTAAACCTGCATCCCCCCCCCCGTAGATCTCAGTGCTTCGTCTCCGCAGTCAGCAGCTGGAGGATGAGAACGGGCTGCTGTCGGAGAAGAACGCCCAGAATGCAGCAGGAGTGGAGGGGTTGAGCCAACAGCTGGGGGAACTGCTCAAACAGAGTGAGAGACAGGAAGCTGTCAGAGACCAGCAACGTACTGTACCGGAGGATGAGAGGATGAAGGTAAATGAAGAGTAGGTGGATGGTTCAGGATTTTGGCAGTGAAGCCCTTATCTACCTTCCCAGAGTCGGGTCAAGTCATGGCAAACCCAGTCCCAGGGGGGGGGTCTGACTGTTGGCTCCGGGGGGTCTGACGGTTGGCTCCGGGGGGGGGGGGGGGGTCCCAGGATAAAGGGACTATGGGTGCAGTTGAAATCGGCCAGGGGCACAATTTTGGTTGGTGTTTGTTGCATTTGGTATTATGTTGAATTCTGCTTATATCACACTATACCATAATATACAAAGTTCAAATGCCGAGACCGCTGATTGAGTGCTTTTGAAATGATGGTTTGGTGTCAATCTGTATCAGCACAATGAACAGCGCCCTACACACAAAGCAAGGCCATTTTGGTAACGAATATAGGATGCGAGATGGAATGTTTTGTAATCGGTGAATTACCCTATGTGAATGCAGCCACACACCCATAATAATGCTTGTTCAAACTACATAGACTATGGCTAATAACACTTAATGCTATTTTTACAGCTAAGCTAAGAAGCTAACTAAACTCTAGTGGTGAGGCAGAGTTGATTTGAAGCAGTTTCAACAATTAACTTGACCACGCCCTTTATAATATTCACTTAGCCTATCACAGATGAGAAGCTTTTTGCTTTTTATGGAAACCCAAAGGAGTCATACCTAACCGCCCCTGTGACTTTCCATAGCCCCCCCTACATGTCCATGGTGCTGACACAGCACAGAGGAGAGAGGTTGCTGCACTATCTGTGTCACTCAATCCTATATTTCTATTGGGACATCAAACTAAAAGTTGAGGGGGCTCAAGTTTCAACTGGGGCTGGGGGGGTCCTGACGGTTGGCGCCGGGGAGCGTCTGACGGTTGGCTCCGGGGGGGGGGGGGGTCTGACGGTTGGCTCCAGGGGGGGTCTGACGCGTGGCACCGGGGGGTCTGATGTGAGGAGTGATGTCTGAGTCCAGTATGAAAGAAGTTAAAGTAGGTTAACAAGCCAATGCTTATCTAGAGTAAAACATGGTACGAGTCCATCTCACTCTGGGGAAGTTGATCAAGTACTTCATTGATAGTATCCCCAAACTTTCCCTTTTGATTGTACTCATGACCTGTTTCTCAATTCATCTCGATTCCTCCTTGTTCCTCTTCCTCAAATTCATTGGACAAGATTACAACATTTCCCTGCTCACTGGTTTTCCTCTCCGATGCGTTTTAAGGAGGAAATGAGGATAGAAGGACTGGATAAATAGCACCCCAATCGCTTGTTCTCTAACGACTTGTTCTCCTGTATCAGATGGCAGTGTGTGTGACTACCCTGGAGGCGGAGCTAACCAACGCTGTGGAAGGGACTGTACTACTATTGGCTAACGACTTGTTCTCCTGTATCAGATGGCAGTGTGTATGACTGCCCTGGAGGCGGAGCTAACCAACGCTGTGGAAGGGACTGTACTGTACTACTATTGGCTACTTGTTCTCCTGTATCAGATGGCAGTGTGTATGACTGCCCTGGAGGCGGAGCTAACCAACGCTGTGGAAGGGACTGTACTACTAACGACTTGTTCTCCTGTATCAGATGGCAGTGTGTATGACTGCCCTGGAGGCGGAGCTAACCAACGCTGTGGAAGGGACTGTACTACTATTGGCTAACGACTTGTTCTCCTGTATCAGATGGCAGTGTGTATGACTGCCCTGGAGGCGGAGCTAACCAACGCTGTGGAAGGGACTGTACTACTATTGGCTAACGACTTGTTCTCCTGTATCAGATGGCAGTGTGTGTGTCTGCCCTGGAGGCGGAGCTAACCAACACTGTGGAAGGGACTGTACTACTATTGGCTAACGACTTGTTCTCCTGTATCAGATGGCAGTGTGTATGACTGCCCTGGAGCTGTGGAAGGGGAGCTAAACCAGACACTGCCCTGGAAGGGACTGTGGAAGGGACTGTACTACTATTGGCTAACGACTTGTTCTCCTGTATCAGATGGCAGTGTGTATGACTGCCCTGGAGGCGGAGCTAACCAACACTGTGGAAGGGACTGTACTACTATTGGCTAACGACTTGTTCTCCTGTATCAGATGGCAGTGTGTATGACTGCCCTGGAGGCGGAGCTAACTTGTTCTCCTGTATCAACGCTGTGGAAGGGACTGTACTACTATTGGCTAACGACTTGTTCTCCTGTATCAGATGGCAGTGTGTATGACTGCCCTGGAGGCGGAGCTAACCAACACTGTGGAAGGGACTGTACTACTATTGGCTAACGACTTGTTCTCCTGTTCAGATGGCCTGCCCTGGAGGCGGATAACCAACACAGATGGCAGTGTTCTCCTGTATCAGATGGCTGCCCTGGAGGCGGAGCTAACCAACGCTGTGGAAGGGACTGTACTACTATTGGCTAACGACTTGTTCTCCTGTATCAGCATGCGGAGCTAACCAACACTGTGGAAGGGACTGTACTACTATGACTGTTCCCTGTATCAGATGGCGTGAGCTAACCAACGCTGTGGAAGGGACTGTACTACTATTGGCTAACGACTTGTTCTCCTGTATCAGATGGCAGTGTGTATGACTGCCCTGGAGGCGGAGCTAACCAACACTGTGGAAGGGACCCTGGAGACTTGTTCTCCGTATCAGATGGCTAACTGCCCCGGAGCTAAACGCTGTGGAAGGGACTGTACTTCTAGAGGAGGGCAAGGCCCAGCTGGTGCTACAACTCAATACCCTCAGAGATAAGGTGAGATGTGAGCAGATGATAAACATTATGTAGTAAAAATCTATTATAATAATTTAACTCACTTTTTAAAAATGTGTATTCAACTTTTATTTATCCAGGTTAGTTTAGTATTTTGCAAGAGAAACCTACTAGCACTTTCTGTATATTATATACAGTATGTTACACATGGATGTAGGGTTTTCGGTACATTATGGTTAAATTGGTTATACGGTACATAAAACCACACTCTTCTTCACTGTGTCCACCTGTAGGTAGCTAAGATGGGGGCTGTAGAGTGTCGGCTCTCCTCCCTCCTGCAGGAACGCAAGGCTTTGGAAAAACAAACCCAGGGATTACGTAACCAGCTAGCCAAGTCTCAGGAGAGGGTAAGGATGCTCTGTTCAGTCGGGGCAACCTTTTACACTGCCTGGCCAATAGTAGTGCACTGTTACACTGCCTGGCCAATAGTAGTGCTCTGTTACACTGCCTGGCCAATAGTAGTGCTCTGTTACACTGCCTGGCCAATAGTAGTGCTCTGTTACACTGCCTGGCCAATAGCAGTGCTCTGTTACACTGCCTGGCCAATAGTAGTGCACTGTTCTAGGGAATAGAGGGTGCCTTTTGGGACATACCCTCTTCAACCACTTATGACACAGTAATGATCTACGATTAAAATGGTTACTACTTTCTTTCAATATCATCATCATTTATAATGTACAGAATGTTCTGTGTGTGTCAAGCCAAAGACACATTTCAAGGACAATTAAGTATTTCTAATTAATTATGCAAATATTCACTAATTCTATGACTCCTGTTGATTTGTGCGTTTAGTCAATATGCTTTGCAGTGTCAGCCAATATTCATGTAAAGTTTCCAAGAAATCCTGGTTGGAGGATTCCTGAATCACAAGGGAATAATCAGGAAATCCGGACTCCACCAACCAGGTTTTCTGGAAAAACAGGGAATTTAAAGGAAAGTTAGGGGAATTTAAAGGAAAGTTAGGGGAATTTAAAGGAAAGTTAGGGGAATTTAAAGGAAAGTTGGGGGAATTTTGACCAAGGTGGTTTCTCTCAGAACCAGGTGTTGGAGGAAAGCCTGCAGTCTGACCTCCAAAGCGCCCGTCTCAAGTCAGACCTCCGCGTGTCACAGCAAGAGAAGGACGCCCTCAAACAGGAAGTGATGTCACTGCACAAACAGCTGCAGAGCGGCAACGACAAGGTGAGGCCTACTATGATGACACGTTGATTGGCTGGTTTCAGGTTGGTTGGTTGATTGGCTGGTTTCAGGTTGATTGGCTGGTTTCATTGGCTGGTTTCAGGTTTGGTTGGTTGATTGGCTGGTTTCAGGTTGGTTGGTTGATTGGCTGGTTTCAGGTTGGTTGGTTGATTGGCTGGTTTCAGGTTGGTTGGTTGATTGGCTGGTTTCAGGTTGGTTGGTTGATTGGCTGGTTTCAGGTTGGTTGGTTGATTGGCTGGTTTCAGGTTGGTTGATTGGCTGGTTTCAGGTTGGTTGATTGGCTGGTTTCAGGTTGGTTGATTGGCTGGTTTCAGGTTGGTTGATTCAGGTTGGTTGATTGGCTGGTTTCAGGTTGGTTGATTGGCTGGTTTCAGGTTGGTTGATTGGCTGGTTTCAGGTTGTTGATTGGCTGGTTTGGCTTGATTGGCTGGTTTCAGGTTGGTTGGTTGGCTGGTTTCTGGTTGGTTGGCTGGCTGGTTTCAGGTTGGTTGGCTGGCTGGCTGGTCTGGCTGGCTGGTTGGTTGGTTGGCTGGCTGGTTGGCTGGCTGGTTGGCTGGCTGGCTGGTTGGCTGGCTGCTTTTGGCTTCAGGTTGGCTTCTGGTTGGCTGGCTGGTTGGCTTCAGGTTGGCTGGCTAGCTTTTTGGTTGGTTGGCTTCAGGTTGGCTGGCTGGTTGGCTGGCTGGTTGGCTTCAGGTTGGCTGGCTAGCTTTTGGTTGGTTGGCTGGCTTCAGGTTGGCTGGCTGGTTGGCTGGCTAGTTGGCTTCAGGTTGGCTGGCTAGCTTTTGGTTGGTTGGCTGGCTTCAGGTTGGCTGGCTAGCTTTTGGTTGGTTGGCTGGCTTCAGGTTGGCTGGCTTCAGGTTGGTTGGTTGGTTGGCTGGCTTCAGGTTGGTTGGCTAGCTTTTGGTTGGTTGGCTGGCTGGCTGGCTTCAGGTTGGCTGGTTGGTTGGTTGGCTGGCTAGCTTTTGGTTGGTTGGCTGGCTGGCTTCAGGTTGGCTGGCTGGCTTCAGGTTGGCTGATTGGTTAGTTGATTGGCTGGCTGGCTTCAGGTTGGTTGATTGGTTAGTTGATTGGCTGGCTGGCTTCAGGTTGGTTGATTGGTTAGTTGATTGGCTGGCTTCAGGTTGGTCAGTTCTAATCATTCTATTTCTCTAATCACTATAATGAATGGTGGTTCGGTTGCTATAGAAATACTAAAACGGCCATCCAGTCAAATTGCTGCAGTCTGAGCAGCTTTGTCCCTTATAGTATATTTCTATGGGTCAGAAAATGCTCAAGTCTCTCAGCTGATTTGTTATTGTGACGTCTGATGGGTTTTCCTGAATCAGAACCAGGTTCTGGAGATGGCCCTGCACTCCAGCGGATACCAGAGCCAGCATAAGAAGCTGTACCAGGATGAGCTGGCCAGGCTGGTGGAACAGGAACAGCAGCAGCTGAGGCAGGAGAACGAGAGGCTGACCATGGAGCTCCACCACACCAGGGAAAAGGTGAGATTACAGAGGAAGGGATGGATGGATGTGACGGACTCATTTATTCCATTTGACAAAATATCAACATAATCAGATCTGACTTGATGTCTCAAGATCTTTTTAAGTTTGAGGCTTAGAGGAGAGCGGTACACCCTGCATATGAATAAGTCTTTCAAACCCTGTATCATCTCCTCACAGCTGGAGGCAGCCATCTTAACCGTGAAACAGCAGAGACAGCAGGGCCAGTCCAGCGTGGGGAAGACTGTGGAACAGGAGAAGACTGCTCTGAAGAGAGAGCTGGACGTGATGCATCAGGAGCTACTCTCTGCTCAGAACAAGGTAATCTAACAGGAGGAGCTACTCTGACACCTGCTCTGATTGGTTGGCTAGCTAGCGCTATCTGATTGTATTGGTTGAGTTACATTTTCCCTCTACATCAATAGTATCGACCTGTATAGAAAAGGGAAGCTTACCTCCACATATAATTCCCAAGAAACTTGTATTCCTGAAGCAGTCAGCTTTTGACATTGTCTGTTTGTAAAAGATGCGTCTTTCCTGGTTATCTGATGGTGTTGTGTGCCCGACGTGGTGGTGTGGTTTACAGGTGTGTGAGGTTCAGCGAGAGCTGGACAGTCTACGTCAGGAGAATGAGGGGCTGAAGACCCAACAGGCTCCACTACAGGCCTGGCTTCAGGAGGTCAGTTCTCTGCCCGCCTTCCCTAACTTCTCCCTCACTTGTACTCTGGACTTTAGTCTACCTGTCAAACACCTGTCCTTTAAAAAAAAAAAAAAAAGAAGTTTTTTAAATGTCACCTTTCTCCCTCTTCCTTACTCTTCTGTAATCTCCTATATTTAAAAAAAAAAGCCTCTCCAAAAAAAAGAAGTTTTTGTAACACCGATGATTTTCCAGAAACACTATAAAAGTTTGCAGAGCACTGGTGCCTCCTGTCCCAATCCACCTGTCCCCTCTTTAACACAGCCTCTATCCACCTGTCCCCTCTAACACAGCCTCTATCCACCTGTCCCCTCTAACACAGCCTCTATCCACCTGTCCCCTCTAACACAGCCTCTATCCACCTGTCCCCTCTAACACAGCCTCTATCCACCTGTCTCTGTCTATCCCTCCCACCCTACATTATGTCCCCTGTCTCTACTCTCTCCCCATCTCTCTTTTTCTCTCATGTCTCTTTCTCGACTCGCTCTCCTCTCTCCGTCTCTCTCCCCCGACTGTCACTCTCAAACTAAAAATAGTTCCACAAGCAGTTGTTACAACAACAAGAAAATAGCTTCAATAGTTGTGTCCAGATACTGGTGGATTCAACTAATATAAGAATGGATGTCCTGATCAGAGAGGTTCAGGACGTGAAGAACAGTAGTTCTCCCAGGGGTCAGTTTTTAGTTCTCCCAGGGGTCAGTTTTTAGTTCTCCCAGGGGTCAGTTTTTAGTTCTCACAGGGGTCAGTTTTTAGTTCTCCCAGGGGTCAGTTTTTAGTTCTCCCAGGGGGGTTCTCAGGGGTTTTTAGTTCTCCCAGGGGTCAGGGGTCAGCATGATGAGTTTAAACAGGAGAATGTAGATGACAGTAATAGGTCATTGAGAGAGAGAGGACATCAGGTTATTGAGAGAGGACATCAGGTTATTGAGAGAGAGAGAGGACATCAGGTTATTGAGAGAGAGAGAGGACATCAGGTTATTGAGAGAGAGAGGACATCAGGTTATTGAGAGAGAGAGGACATCAGGTTATTGACATCAGGTTATTGAGAGAGAGAGAGGACATCAGGTTATTTCAGGTCATTGAGAGAGAGAGGACATCAGGTTATTGAGAGAGAGAGGACATCAGGTTATTGAGATCGGGTCATTGAGAGAGAGAGGACATCAGGTCATTGAGAGAGAGAGGACATCAGGTCATTGAGAGAGAGAGAGAGAGGACATCAGGTCATTCATCAGGTTATTGAGAGAGAGAGAGGACATCAGGTTATTGAGAGAGAGAGAGGACATCGGGTCATTGAGAGAGAGAGAGGACATCAGGTCATTGAGAGAGAGAGGACATCAGGTCATTGAGAGAGAGAGAGGACATCAGGTCATTGAGAGAGGACATCAGGTCATTGAGAGAGAGAGGACATCAGGTCATTGAGAGAGAGAGGACATCAGGTCATTGAGAGAGAGAGGACATCAGGTCATTGAGAGAGAGAGGACATCAGGTCATTGAGAGAGAGAGGACATCAGGTCATTGAGAGAGAGAGGACATCAGGTCATTCAGGTCATTGAGAGAGAGAGGACATCAGGTCATTGAGAGAGAGAGGACATCAGGTCATTGAGAGAGAGAGGACATCAGGTCATTGAGAGAGAGAGAGGACATCAGGTCATTGAGAGAGAGAGGACATCAGGTCATTGAGAGAGAGAGGACATCAGGTCATTGAGAGAGAGAGGACATCAGGTCATTGAGAGAGAGAGGACATCAGGTCATTGAGAGAGAGAGGACATCAGGTCATTGAGAGAGAGGACATCAGGTCATTGAGAGAGAGAGAGGACATCAGGTCATTGAGAGAGAGAGGACATCAGGTCATTGAGAGAGAGAGGACATCAGGTCATTGAGAGAGAGAGGACATCAGGTCATTGAGAGAGGACATCAGGTCATTGAGAGAGGACATCAGGTCATTGAGAGAGAGAGGACATCAGGTCATTGAGAGAGAGAGGACATCATCATTGAGAGAGAGAGGACATCAGGTCATTGAGAGAGGAGGACATCAGGTCATTGAGAGAGAGAGAGAGGACATCAGGTCATTGAGAGAGAGAGAGGACATCAGGTCATTGAGAGAGGACATCAGGTCATTGAGAGAGAGAGGACATCAGGTCATTGAGAGAGAGAGGACATCAGGTCATTGAGAGAGAGAGGACACATCATTGAGAGAGAGAGGACAGGTCATTGAGAGAGAGAGGACATCGGGTCATTGAGAGAGAGAGACATCAGGTCATTGAGAGAGAGAGGACATCAGGTCATTGAGAGAGAGGAGGACATCGGGTCATTGAGAGAGAGAGGACATCAGGTCATTGAGAGAGAGAGAGGACATCGGGTCATTGAGAGAGAGAGAGGACATCAGGTCATTGAGAGAGAGAGGACATCAGGTCATTGAGAGAGAGAGGACATGAGGTCATTGAGAGAGAGAGGACATCAGGTCATTGAGAGAGAGAGAGGACATGAGAGAGAGAGAGGACAGGTCATTGAGAGAGAGAGAGGACATCAGGTCATTGAGAGAGAGAGGACATCAGGTCATTGAGAGAGAGAGAGGACATCAGGTTATTGAGAGAGAGAGGACATCAGGTCATTGAGAGAGAGAGGACATCAGGAGGACATTGAGAGAGAGAGGACATCAGGTTATTGAGAGAGAGAGGACATCAGGTTATTGAGAGAGAGAGGACATCAGGTCATTGAGAGAGAGAGGACATCAGGTCATTGAGAGAGAGAGGACATCAGGTCATTGAGAGAGAGAGAGGACATCGGGTCATCAGGTCATTGAGAGAGAGAGGACATCGGGTCATTGAGAGAGAGAGGACATCAGGTCATTCATCGGGTCATTGAGAGAGAGAGAGGACATCGGGTCATTGAGAGAGAGAGGACATCGGGTCATTGAGAGAGAGAGGACATCAGGTCATTGAGAGAGAGAGGACATCAGGTCATTGAGAGAGAGAGGACATCAGGTCATTGAGAGAGAGGACATCAGGTCATTGAGAGAGAGAGGACATCAGGTCATTGAGAGAGAGGACATCAGGTCATTGAGAGAGAGAGGACATCAGGTCATTGAGAGAGAGAGGACATCAGGTCATTGTCAGAGAGAGAGGACATCAGGTCATTGAGAGAGACATCGGGTCATCAGAGAGAGGACATCAGGTCATTGAGAGAGAGAGAGGACATCAGGTCATTGAGAGAGAGAGAGGACATCAGGTCATTGAGAGAGAGAGGACATCAGGTCATTGAGAGAGAGAGGACATCAGGTCATTGAGAGAGAGAGGACATCAGGTCATTGAGAGAGAGAGGACATCAGGTCATTGAGAGAGAGAGAGGACATCAGGTCATTGAGAGAGAGAGAGGACATCAGGTCATTGAGAGAGAGAGAGGACATCATCGGGGTCATCGGGTCATTGAGAGAGAGAGAGGACATCAGGTCATCGGGTTGAGAGAGAGAGGACATCAGGTCATTGAGAGAGAGAGAGGACATCAGGTCATTGAGAGAGAGAGAGGACATCAGGTCATTGAGAGAGAGAGGACATCAGGTCATTGAGAGAGAGAGGACATCAGGTCATTGAGAGAGAGAGGACATCGGGTCATTGAGAGAGAGAGGACATCAGGTCATTGAGAGAGAGAGGACATCAGGTCATTGAGAGAGAGAGGACATCAGGTCATTGAGAGAGAGAGGACATCAGGTCATTGAGAGAGAGAGGACATCAGGTCATTGAGAGAGAGAGAGGACATCAGGTCATTGAGAGAGAGAGGACATCAGGTCATTGAGAGAGAGAGGACACATCAGGTCATTGAGAGAGAGAGGACATCAGGTCATTGAGAGAGAGAGGACATCAGGTCATTGAGAGAGAGAGGACATCAGGTCATTGAGAGAGAGAGAGAGAGAGGACATCAGGTCATTGAGAGAGAGAGAGGACATCAGGTCATTGAGAGAGAGAGAGGACATCAGGTCATTGGTCATTGAGAGAGAGAGGACATCAGGTCATTGAGAGAGAGAGAGGACATCGGGTCATTGAGAGAGAGAGAGGGTCATTGAGAGAGAGAGAGAGGACATCAGGTCATTGAGAGAGAGTGAGAGGACATCGGGTCATTGAGAGAGAGAGGACATCAGGTCATTGAGAGAGAGAGAGGACATCATTGAGAGAGAGGGTCATTGAGAGAGAGAGAGGACATCAGGTCATTGAGAGAGAGAGGACATCGGGTCATTGAGAGAGAGAGGACATCGGGTCATTGAGAGAGAGAGGACATCGGGTCATTGAGAGAGGACATCGGGTCATTGAGAGAGAGAGGACATCGGGTCATTGAGAGTCATTGAGAGAGAGAGAGGACATCGGGTCATTGAGAGAGAGAGGACATCGGGTCATTGAGAGAGAGAGGACATCATTGAGAGAGAGAGGGTCATTGAGAGAGAGAGGACATCGGGTCATTGAGAGAGAGAGGACATCGGGTCATTGAGAGAGAGAGAGGACATCGGGTCATTGAGAGAGAGAGGACATCGGGTCATTGAGAGAGTGAGAGGACATCAGGTCATTGAGAGAGTGAGGACATCAGGTCATTGAGAGAGAGAGGACATCAGGTCATTGAGAGAGAGAGAGGACATCAGGTCATTGAGAGAGGACAGGTCATTCAGAGTCATTGAGAGAGAGAGGACATCGGGTCATTGGGAGAGAGATCATCGGGTCATTGAGAGAGAGAGGACATCGGGTCATTGAGAGAGAGGACATCAGGTCATTGAGAGAGAGAGAGGACATCAGGTCATTGAGAGAGAGAGGACATCATCAGGTCATTGAGAGAGAGAGAGGACATCGGGTCATTGAGAGAGAGAGGACATCGGGTCATTGAGAGAGAGAGAGGACATCATTGAGAGAGAGAGAGAGGGGTCATTGAGAGAGAGAGAGGACATCAGGTCATTGAGAGAGAGAGAGGACATCGGGTCATTGAGAGAGAGAGGACATCATTGAGAGAGAGAGAGGGTCATTGAGAGAGAGAGGACATCGGGTCATTGGAGAGAGAGAGAGGACATCAGGTCATTGAGAGAGAGGACATCAGGGTCATTGAGAGAGAGAGGACATCGGGTCATTGAGAGAGAGAGAGAGGACATCGGGTCATTGAGAGAGAGAGGACATCGGGTCATTGAGAGAGAGAGAGGACATCGGGTCATTGAGAGAGAGAGAGGACATCGGGATTGAGAGAGAGAGAGGACATCGGGTCATTGAGAGAGAGAGAGGACATCAGGTCATTGAGAGAGAGAGAGGACATCAGGTCATTGAGAGAGAGAGGACATCAGGTCATTGAGAGAGAGAGGACATCGGGTCATTGAGAGAGAGAGGACATCGGGTCATTGAGAGAGAGAGAGGACATCGGGTCATTGAGAGAGAGAGAGGACATCGGGTCATTGAGAGAGAGAGAGAGGACATCGGGGTCATTGAGAGGTCATTGAGAGAGAGAGGACATCAGGTCATTGAGAGAGAGAGGACATCAGGTCATTGAGAGAGAGAGGACATCAGGTCATTGATTGAGAGAGAGAGGACAGTCGGGTCATTGAGAGAGAGAGAGGACATCAGGTCATTGAGAGAGAGAGGACATCAGGTCATTGAGAGAGAGAGGAGGACATCGGGTCATTGAGAGAGAGAGGACATCGGGTCATTGAGAGAGAGAGGACATCGGGTCATTGAGAGAGAGAGAGGACATCGGGTCATTGAGAGAGAGAGAGGACATCGGGTCATTGAGAGAGAGAGAGGACATCGGGTCATTGAGAGAGAGAGAGGACATCGGGTCATTGAGAGAGAGAGGACAGTCATTGAGAGAGAGAGAGGACATCGGGTCATTGAGAGAGAGAGAGAGGACATCGGGTCATTGAGAGAGAGAGAGAGAGGACATCGGGTCATTGAGAGAGAGAGATCGGGAGAGAGATCGGGACATCGGGTCATTGAGAGAGAGAGAGGACATCGGGTCATTTCGGGAGAGAGAGAGAGAGAGGACATCGAGGTCATTGACAGAGAGAGAGAGAGGACATCGGGTCATTGAGAGAGAGAGAGGACATCGGGTCATTGAGACAGTCAGAGAGAGAGAGAGGACATCGGGTCATTGAGAGAGAGACATCGGGTCATTGAGAGAGAGAGAGAGGACATCAAGTCATTGAGAGAGAGAGAGAGGACATCGGGTCATTGAGAGAGAGAGAGGACATCAGGTCATTGAGAGAGAGAGAGGACATCAGGTCATTTGAGAGAGAGAGGACATCAGGTCATTGAGAGAGAGAGAGGACATCAGGTCGAGGACATCATTGAGAGAGAGGACATCAGGTCATTGAGAGAGAGAGGACATCAGGTCATTGAGAGAGAGAGGACATCAGGTCATTGAGAGAGAGAGGACATCGGGTCATTGAGAGAGAGAGGACATCGGGTCATTGAGAGAGAGAGGACACAGGACATCGGGTCATTGAGAGAGAGAGAGAGGACATCGGGTCATTGAGAGAGAGAGGACATCGGGTCATTGAGAGAGAGAGGACATCGGGTCATTGAGAGAGAGAGAGGACATCAGGTCATTGAGAGAGAGAGGACATCAGGTCATTGAGAGAGAGAGGACATCGGGTCATTGAGAGAGAGAGAGGACATCAAGTCAGAGAGAGAGAGGACATCGGGTCATTGAGAGAGAGAGAGGACATCGGGTCATTGAGAGAGAGAGGACATCGGGTCATTGAGAGAGGACATCGGGTCATTGAGAGAGGACATCGGGTCATTGAGAGAGAGAGGACATCGGGTCATTGAGAGAGAGAGGACATCGTCATTGGTCATTGAGAGAGAGAGAGGACATCGGGTCATTGAGAGAGAGAGGACATCGGGTCATTGAGAGAGAGAGGACATCGGGTCATTGAGAGAGAGAGAGGACATCGGGTCATTGAGAGAGAGAGAGGACATCGGGTCATTGAGAGAGAGGACATCGGGTCATTGAGAGAGAGAGAGGACATCGGGTCATTGAGACAGTCATTGAGAGAGAGAGGACATCGGGTCATTGAGAGAGAGAGGACATCGGGTCATTGAGAGAGAGAGGACATCGGGTCATTGAGAGAGAGAGAGGACATCGGGTCATTGAGAGTGAGAGGACATCATTGAGAGAGAGAGGACATCGGGTCATTGAGAGAGAGAGAGGACATCGGGTCATTGAGAGAGAGAGACAGGACATCGGGTCATTGAGACAGGACATCAGGTCATTGAGAGAGAGAGAGAGGACATCAGGTCATTGAGAGAGAGGACATCAAGTCATTGAGAGAGTCATTGAGAGAGAGGACATCAGGTCATTGAGAGAGAGGACATCAGGTCATTGAGAGAGAGAGAGGCCATCGGGTCATTGAGAGAGAGAGAGAGAGGACATCGGGTCATTGAGAGAGAGACATCAAGTCATTGAGAGAGAGAGGACATCGGGTCATTGAGAGAGAGAGAGAGGACATCGGGTCATTGAGAGAGAGAGAGGACATCGGGGTCATTGTCATTGAGAGAGAGAGGACATCGGGTCATTGAGAGAGAGAGAGGACATCAGGTCATTGAGAGAGAGAGGACATCAGGTCATTGAGAGAGAGAGAGGACATCGGGTCATTGATCGGGTCATTGAGAGAGAGAGAGGACATCAGGTCATTGGACAGAGAGAGAGGACATCGGGTCATTGAGAGTGAGAGGACATCGGGTCATTGAGAGAGAGAGGACATCGGGTCATTGAGAGAGAGAGAGGACATCGGGTCATTGAGAGAGAGAGGACATCGGGTCATTGAGAGAGAGAGGACATCGGGTCATTGAGAGAGAGAGGACATCGGGTCATTGAGAGAGAGAGAGGACATCGGGTCGGGTCATTGAGAGAGAGAGAGGACATCGTCATTGGTCATTGAGAGAGAGAGAGGACATCGGGTCATTGAGAGAGAGAGGACATCGGGTCATTGATTGAGAGAGAGAGGACATCGGGTCATTGAGAGAGAGAGAGGACATCGGGTCATTGAGAGAGAGAGGACATCGGGTCATTGAGAGAGAGAGAGGACATCGGGTCATTTGAGAGAGAGAGGGACATCATTGAGAGAGAGAGAGAGAGGTCATTGAGAGAGAGAGAGGGACATCGGGTCATTGAGAGAGAGAGGACATCGGGTCATTGAGAGAGAGAGGACATCGGGTCATTTCGGGTCATTGAGAGAGAGAGGACATCGGGTCATTGAGAGAGAGAGGACATCGGGTCATTGAGAGAGAGAGGACATCGGGTCATGAGAGAGAGAGGACGGGTCATGAGAGAGAGGACATGAGAGAGAGAGAGGACATCGGGTCATTCAGGTCATTGAGAGAGAGAGGCATCAGGTCATTGAGAGAGAGAGGGCATCAGGTCATTGAGAGAGAGAGGACATCAGGTCATGAGAGAGAGAGGACATCGGGTCATTGAGAGAGAGGACATCGTCCTTGGAGAGAGGTCATTGAGAGAGAGAGGGCATCAGGTCATTGAGAGAGAGAGAGGACATCAGGTCATCGGGTCATTGAGAGAGAGAGGGACATCAGGTCATTGAGAGAGAGAGGACATCAGGTCATTGAGAGAGAGAGGGACATCAGGTCATTGAGAGAGAGAGAGAGGATCAGTCATTGAGAGAGAGAGAGAGAGAGAGGACATCGGGTCAGAGAGAGAGGACATCGGGTCATTGAGAGAGAGAGAGGACATCGGGTCATTGAGAGAGAGAGAGGACATCGGGTCATTGAGAGAGAGAGAGAGGACATCGGGTCATTGAGAGAGAGAGGACATCGGGTCATTGAGAGAGAGAGAGGACATCGGGTCAGAGGACATCGGGATTGAGAGAGAGAGGACATCGGGTCATTGAGAGAGAGAGAGAGAGGACATCGGGTCATTGACATCGGAGAGAGAGGACATCGGGTCATTGAGAGAGAGAGAGTCAGAGGACATCGGGTCATTGAGAGAGAGAGAGAGGACATCGGGTCATTGAGAGAGAGAGAGAGGACATCGGGTCATTGAGAGAGAGAGAGGACATCGGGTCATTGAGAGAGAGAGAGGACATCGGGTCATTGAGAGAGAGAGAGGACATCGGGTCATTGAGAGAGAGAGAGAGGACATCGGGTCATTGAGAGAGAGAGGACATCGGGTCATTGAGAGAGAGAGAGGACATCGGGTCATTGAGAGAGAGAGAGGACATCGGGTCATTGAGAGTCATTGAGAGAGAGAGAGAGAGGACATCGGGTCAGAGAGAGAGGACATCGGGTCATTGAGAGAGAGAGAGGACATCGGGTCATTGAGAGAGAGAGAGGACATCGGGTCATTGAGAGAGAGAGAGAGGACATCGGGTCATTGAGAGAGAGAGACATCGGGTCAGAGAGAGAGGACATCGGGTCATTGAGAGAGAGAGAGGACATCGGGTCATTGAGAGAGAGAGAGAGGACATCGGGTCATTCATTGAGAGAGAGAGAGGACATCGGGTCATTGAGAGAGAGAGACAGAGAGAGAGGACATCGGGTCATTGAGAGAGAGAGAGGACATCGGGTCATTGAGAGAGAGAGGACATCGGGTCATTGAGAGAGAGAGAGACACGGGTCATTGAGAGAGAGAGAGGACATCGGGTCATTGAGAGAGAGGACATCAGGTCATTGAGAGTGAGAGGACATCGGGTCATTGAGAGAGAGAGAGACATCGGGTCATTGAGAGAGAGAGAGAGGACATCGGGTCATTGAGAGGAGAGAGAGAGAGGACATGGGTCATTGAGAGAGAGAGAGAGGACATCGGGTCATTGAGAGAGAGAGAGAGAGAGAGAGAGAGGACATCGGGTCATTGAGAGAGAGAGAGAGGACACATTGAGAGAGAGAGAGGGTCGGGTCATTGAGAGAGAGAGAGAGAGAGGACATCGGGTCATTGTCATTGAGAGAGAGAGAGAGGTCATTGAGAGAGAGAGAGGACATCGGGTCATTGAGAGAGAGAGGACATCGGGTCATTGAGAGAGAGACATCGGGTCAGAGAGAGAGAGGACATCGGGTCATTGAGAGAGAGAGAGAGGACATCGGGTCATTGAGAGAGACAGTCAGAGAGAGAGAGGACATCGGGTCATTGAGAGAGGACATCGGGTCATTGAGAGAGAGAGAGGACATCGGGTCATTGAGAGAGAGAGAGGACATCGGGTCATTGAGAGAGAGAGAGGACATCGGGTCAGAGAGAGAGAGAGGACATCGGGTCATTGAGAGAGAGAGAGAGAGGACATCGGGTCATTGAGAGAGAGAGAGAGAGAGGACATCGGGTCATTGAGAGAGAGAGAGAGAGGACATCGGGTCATTGAGAGAGAGAGGACATCGGGTCATTGAGAGAGAGAGAGAGGACATCGGGTCATTGAGAGAGAGAGAGGACATCGGGTCATTGAGAGAGAGAGAGAGAGAGAGAGGACATCGGGTCATTGAGAGAGAGAGGACATCGGGTCATTGTCATTGAGAGAGAGAGAGGACATCATTGAGAGAGAGAGAGACATCGGGTCATTGAGAGAGAGAGAGGACATCGGGTCATTGAGAGAGAGAGAGGACATCGGGTCATTGAGAGAGAGAGAGGACATCGGGTCATTGAGAGAGAGAGAGGACATCGGGTCATTGAGAGAGAGAGAGGACATCGGGTCATTGAGAGAGAGAGGACATCGGGAGAGAGACAGTCATTGAGAGAGAGAGAGGACATCGGGTCATTGAGAGAGAGAGAGGACATCGGGTCATTGAGAGAGAGAGAGAGGACATCGGGTCATTGAGAGAGAGAGAGAGGACATCGGGTCATTGAGAGAGAGAGAGAGAGAGAGAGGACATCAAGTCATTGAGAGAGAGAGAGAGGACATCAAGTCATTGAGAGAGAGAGAGAGGACATCAAGTCATTGAGAGAGAGAGGACATCGGGTCATTGAGAGAGAGAGAGGACATCGGGTCATTGAGAGAGAGAGAGAGAGAGAGAGGACATCGGGTCATTGAGAGAGAGAGAGAGAGGACATCGGGTCATTGAGAGAGAGAGAGGACATCGGGTCATTGAGAGAGAGAGGACATCGGGTCGGGTCATTGAGAGAGAGGACATCGGGTCATTGAGAGAGAGAGAGGACATCGGGTCATTGAGAGAGAGAGGACATCGGGTCATTGAGAGAGAGAGAGGACATCGGGTCATTGAGAGAGAGAGGACATCGGGTCATTGAGAGAGAGAGGACATCGGGTCATTGAGAGAGAGAGGACATCGGGTCATTGAGAGAGAGAGAGGACATCGGGTCATTGAGAGAGAGAGGACATCGGGTCATTGAGAGAGAGAGAGGACATCGGGTCATTGAGAGAGAGAGAGAGGACATCGGGTCATTGAGAGAGAGAGAGGACATCGGGTCATTGAGAGAGAGAGAGGACATCGGGTCATTGAGAGAGAGAGAGAGACATCATCGGGTCATTGAGAGAGAGAGAGGACATCGGGTCATTCGGGTCATTGAGAGAGAGAGATCGGGAGAGAGAGAGGACATCGGGTCATTGAGAGAGAGAGAGAGAGAGAGAGGACATCGGGTCATTGAGAGAGAGAGAGAGGACATCAAGTCATTGAGAGAGAGAGAGAGGACATCAAGTCATTGAGAGAGAGAGAGGACATCGGGTCATTGAGAGAGAGAGAGAGGACATCGGGTCATTGAGAGAGAGAGAGGACATCGGGTCATTGAGAGAGAGAGAGGACATCGGGTCATTGAGAGAGAGAGAGAGGACATCGGGTCATTGAGAGAGAGAGAGAGGACATCGGGTCATTGAGAGAGAGAGAGGACATCGGGTCATTGAGAGAGAGAGAGGACATCGGGTCATTGAGAGAGAGAGAGGACATCGGGTCATTGAGAGAGAGAGGACATCGGGTCATTGAGAGAGAGAGAGGACATCGGGTCATTGAGAGAGAGAGGACATCGGGTCATTGAGAGAGAGAGGACATCGGGTCATTGAGAGAGAGAGGACATCGGGTCATTGAGAGAGAGAGGACATCGGGTCATTGAGAGAGAGAGGACATCGGGTCATTGAGAGAGAGAGAGGACATCGGGTCATTGAGAGAGAGAGAGGACATCGGGTCATTGAGAGAGAGAGAGGACATCGGGTCATTGAGAGAGGACATCGGGTCATTGAGAGAGGACATCGGGACCTTGAGAGAGGACATCAGGTCCTTGAGAGAGGACATCAGGTCCTTGAGAGAGGACATCAGGTCTTGAGAGAGGACATCAGGTCCTTGAGAGAGGACATCAGGTCCTTGAGAGAGGACATCAGGTCCTTGAGAGAGGACATCAGGTCCTTGAGAGAGGACATCAGGTCCTTGAGAGAGGACATCAGGTCCTTGAGAGAGGACATCAGGACCTTGAGAGAGGACATCAGGACCTTGAGAGAGGACATCAGGACCTTGAGAGAGGACATCAGGTCCTTGAGAGAGGACATTGGTTCTGTATGTGAATCAATGATAACAATGATGGAGAAATCAGATTATCTCCAGGGACAACCAAGGCAGAACGACATGGTTGTGGACAGAATTGCAGAATCTCCACATGAGACCTGGACAGAGTCTGAGAACAAAGTGAGGGAAATGATCTCGGAGACACTGAAGGTGGACCACAGGAAGATTGAGGTGGCCTGACCGGACTGGAAAACCCACCACAGGCCCAGGTGGCAGGCCCAGGTGGCAGGCCCAGGTGACAGGCCCAGGTGACAGGCCCAGGCCGATAGTGGTCAAGTTCCTGAGGTTCAAGGACAAGGTAGCTGTTCTGGAAAGAGACGACAACTTGAGAGGAACGTACATCTTCCTCAACGAGGACTATCCTGAAGCTGTGCGCCAGAAGAGGAAAGAACTGATCCCAGACATGAAAGCTGCCAGAGCGCGTGGAGACATTGCTAACACCCTCTATGACACTTATTGTCCACCAGACCTCCCAGAAGCCTGGAAGGAACGAGAGAACCAAGCCTATGGCTTCAATCCCGCACACACACACACACACACACACACACACACACACACACACCAACTGTTTAATGTATGTTTTTTCTATTGCCTTGTTTGCTCTTTTCCATATTGTTTCTGATAAGCTACCCAGGAAAAGTCTAAAAAAAATAGCCCAAATTAATATATGTAGCCTTAGAAATAAGGTTCAGGAATTCAATAATAAATATAGTCGGAAAATATTCAGACCCCTTCCCCTTTTCCACATTTTATGTTACAGCCTTATTCCAAAAATGTACACACAATACCCCATAATGACAAAGTAAAAACAGGTTTTTAGAAAATGTTGCATATTTATAAAACAAATACCTTATTTACATAAGTATTCTGACCCTTTGCTATGAGACTGGAAATTGAGCCCCGGTGCATCCTGTTTCCATTGGTCATCCTTGATGTTTCTACAACTTGATTGGAGTCAACCTGTGGTAAATTAATTTGATTGGACATGATTTGGAAAGGATGAGGTCTATATAAGGTCCCACAGTTTGACCGTACATGTCAGAGCAAAAACAATGCCATGAGGAAGATGGAATTGTCCGTAGAGCTCTGAGGAAGGGCACCAGAAACATTATGCATCATTGAAGGTTCCCAAAGGACACAGTGGCCTCCATCATTCTTAAATGGAAGAAGTTTGGAACCACCAAGACTCTTCCTAGAGCTGGCCGCCTGGCCAACTGAGCAATCGGGGGAGAAGGACTTTGGTCAGAGAGGTGACCAACAACCCGATGGTCACTCTGACAGAGCTCTAGAGTTCCTCTGTGGAGATGGGAGAACCTTCTAGAAGGACAACCATCTCTGCAGCACTCCACAAATCAGGCCTTTATGGTAGAGTGGCCAGACCGAAGACACTCCTCAATAAAAGGTATCCGATGATATGCTTGGAGTTTGTCAAAAGCACCCTAAAGGACTCCCAGACCATGAGAAAGGTACAAGAACGGTGACTGTTTGAGGTTGTGGACAGGTGTCGTTTATACTGATAACAAGTTCAAACAGGTGCCATTAATACAGGTAACGACGGGGAGGTGTGTGGGGGGGGGGGGGGTACTGTAGATTACATGTATCTTGGCCAGGTCGCAGTTGTAAATGAGAACTTGTTCTCAACTAGCCTACCTGATTAAATAAAGGTGAAATAAAAAACGAGTGGAGGACAGAGGAGCCTCTTAAAGAAGAAGTTTACAGGTCTGTGAGAGCCAGAAATCTTGCTTGTTTGTAGGTGACCAAATACTTATTTTCCACCATAATTTGGAAATAAATTCATTACAAATCCTACAATGTGATTTTCTGGATTTTTTTTCTCATTTTGTCTGTCGTAGTTGAAGTGTACCTATGATGAACATTACAGGCCTCTCTCATCTTTTTAAGTGGGAGAACTTGCACAACTGGTGGCTGACTAAATACTTTTTTAACCACTGTATGTAAATTGTCAAGTCTTGTCTGTCTTTTTCGTTGTGTCGGACCCAAATAAGACTAGTTGCCGCTAATGAGATCCTATCAAATCCTCCATCTCTTTTCCTTGACTGTATCTGTCCTGTCGCTCCTCTCTCTCCTGACTCCTCATTCTCTTCTTCTCCTAACAATCATCCTTGTCTCTCTAGGCCCAGCTGGGTGGTCTGCTGCCCCCCTCCCCTCGCAGGATGCCTGGTGAGTGGAGAGGACAACACTGCGAGAACGACCACAACCCAGAGAACATACAGGTAGGAGAGATCAGGGCTTCCCATCACTAATCACCTCCTGTAGCAGGCTAATCACCTCCTGTAGCAGGCTAATCCCCTCCTGTAGCAGGCTAATCCCCTCCTGTAGCAGGCTAATCACCTCCTGTAGCAGGCTAATCACCTCCTGTAGCCGGCTAATCCCCTCCTGTAGCAGGCTAATCCCCTCCTGTAGCAGGCTAATCCCCTCCTGTAGCAGGCTAATCCCCTCCTGTAGCAGGCTAATCCCCTCCTGTAGCAGGCTAATCCCCTCCTGTAGCAGGCTAATCACCTCCTGTAGCAGGCTAATCCCCTTCTGTAGCAGGCTAATCCCCTCCTGTAGCAGGCTAATCCCCTTCTGTAGCAGGCTAATCCCCTTCTGTAGCAGGCTAATCCCCTTCTGTAGCAGGCTAATCCCCTTCTGTAGCAGGCTAATCCCCTCCTGTAGCAGGCTAATCCCCTTCTGTAGCAGGCGAATCACCTCCTGTAGCAGGCTAATCACCTCCTGTAGCAGGCTAATCACCTCCTGTAGCAGGCTAATCACCTTCTGTAGCAGGCTAATCCCCTCCTGTAGCAGGCTAATCACCTCCTGTAGCAGGCTAATCACCTCCTGTAGCAGGCTAATCACCTCCTGTAGCAGGCTAATCACCTCCTGTAGCAGGCTAATCACCTCCTGTAGCAGGCTAATCACCTCCTGTAGCAGGCTAATCACCTCCTGTAGCAGGCTAATCACCTCCTGTAGCAGGCTAATCACCTCGTGTAGCAGGCTAATCACCTCGTGTAGCAGGCTAATCACCTCGTGTAGCAGGCTAATCACCTCGTGTAGCAGGCTAATCACCTCGTGTAGCAGGCTAATCACCTCGTGTAGCAGGCTAATCACACCTCCTGTAGCAGGCTAATCACACCTCCTGTAGCAGGCTAATCACACCTCTAACTGGAAATCTATCCTCAGATCTTCTTCTAGTTCTTTGAATCAATCAATGCAGCTGACATATCTGGTGATCTACAATCTAGCACTTAGTATACAGTATCTTCACCCTCACGGTGTTCAACGGCTATTCACTGCTACTGTCACACTTTATACACTGTCCAGTCTACAGCTCTTCATCATATCCTGTTGATTATGGGAATACCTGACTCTTCATCAGATCCTGTTGATTATGGGAATACCTGACTCTTCTGATCTGCCTTGATTACACTCTGATGGGACCTGAACCACAGACACCTTGATTACATTATTATAGGACCTGAACCACAAACACATTTACATTACATTTAAGTCATTTAGCAGACGCTCTTATCCAGAGCGACTTACAAATTGGTGCATTCACCTTATGACATCCAGTGGAACAGCCACTTTACAATAGTGCATCTAAATCTTTTAAGGGGGGTGAGAAGGATTACTTTATCCTATCCTAGGTATTCCTTAAAGAGGTGGGGTTTCAGGTGTCTCCGGAAGGTGGTGATTGACTCCGCTGTCCTGGCGTCGTGAGGGAGTTTGTTCCACCATTGGGGGGCCAGAGCAGCGAACAGTTTTGACTGGGCTGAGCGGGAACTGTACTTCCTCAGTGGTAGGGAGGCGAGCAGGCCAGAGGTGGATGAACGCAGTGCCCTTGTTTGGGTGTAGGGCCTGATCAGAGCCTGGAGGTACTGAGGTGCCGTTCCCCTCACAGCTCCGTAGGCAAGCACCATGGTCTTGTAGCGGATGCGAGCTTCAACAGGAAGCCAGTGGAGAGAGCGGAGGAGCGGGGTGACGTGAGAGAACTTGGGAAGGTTGAACACCAGATGGGCTGCAGCATTCTGGATGAGTTGTAGGGGTTTAATGGTGCCTGGATTAGGACCTGCGCCGCTTCCTGTGTGAGGCAGGGTCGTACTCTGCGGATGTTGTAGAGCATGAACCTACAGGAACGGGCCACCGCCTTGATGTTATTTGAGAACGACAGGGTGTTGTCCAGGATCACGCCAAGGTTCTTAGCGCTCTGGGAGGAGGACACAATGGAGTTGTCAACCGTGATGGCGAGATCATGGAACGGGCAGTCCTTCCCCGGGAGGAAGAGCAGCTCCGTCTTGCCGAGGTTCAGCTTGAGGTGGTGATCCGTCATCCACACTGATATGTCTGCCAGACATGCAGAGATGCGATTCGCCACCTGGTCATCAGAAGGGGGAAAGGAGAAGATTAATTGTGTGTCGTCTGCATAGCAATGATAGGAGAGACCATGTGAGGTTATGACAGAGCCAAGTGACTTGGTGTATAGCGAGAATAGGAGAGGGCCTAGAACAGAGCCCTGGGGGACACCAGTGGTGAGAGCACGTGGTGAGGAGACAGATTCTCGCCACGCCACCTGGTAGGAGCGACCTGTCAGGTAGGACGCAATCCAAGCGTGGGCCGCGCCGGAGATGCCCAACTCGGAGAGGGTGGAGAGGAGGATCTGATGGTTCACAGTATCGAAGGCAGCCGATAGGTCTAGAAGGATGAGAGCAGAGGAGAGAGAGTTAGCTTTAGCAGTGCGGAGCGCCTCCGTGATACAGAGAAGAGCAGTCTCAGTTGAATGACTAGTCTTGAAACCTGACTGATTTGGATCAAGAAGGTCATTCTGAGAGAGATAGCGGGAGAGCTGGCCAAGGACGGCACGTTCAAGAGTTTTGGAGAGAAAAGAAAGAAGGGATACTGGTCTGTAGTTGTTGACATCGGAGGGATCGAGTGTAGGTTTTTTCAGAACGGGTGCAACTCTCGCTCTCTTGAAGACGGAAGGGACGTAGCCAGCGGTCAGGGATGAGTTGATGAGCGAGGTGAGGTAAGGGAGAAGGTCTCCGGAAATGGTCTGGAGAAGAGAGGAGGGGATAGGGTCAAGCGGGCAGGTTGTTGGGCGGCCGGCCGTCACAAGACGCAAGATTTCATCTGGAGAGAGAGGGGAGAAAGAGGTCAGAGCACAGGGTAGGGCAGTGTGAGCAGAACCAGCGGTGTCGTTTGACTTAGCAAACGAGGATCGGATGTCGTCGACCTTCTTTTCAAAATGGTTGACGAAGTCATCTGCAGAGAGGGAGGGGGGGATTCAGGAGGGAGGAGAAGGTGGCAAAGAGCTTCCTAGGGTTAGAGGCAGATGCTTGGAATTTAGAGTGGTAGAAAGTGGCTTTAGCAGCAGAGACAGAAGAGGAAAATGTAGAGAGGAGGGAGTGAAAGGATGCCAGGTCCGCAGGGAGGCGAAGTTTTCCTCCATTTCCGCTCGGCTGCCCGGAGCCCTGTTCTGTGAGCTCGCAATGAGTCGTCGAGCCACGGAGCGGGAGGGGAGGACCGAGCCGGCCTGGAGGATAGGGGACATAGAGAGTCAAAGGATGCAGAAAGGGGGAGGAGAGGAGGGTTGAGGAGGCAGAATCAGGAGATAGGTTGGAGAAGGTTTGAGCAGAGGGAAGAGATGATAGGATGGAAGAGGAGAGAGTAGCGGGGAGAGAGAGCGAAGGTTGGGACGGCGCGATACCATCCGAGTAGGGGCAGTGTGGGAAGTGTTGGATGAGAGCGAGAGGGAAAAGGATACAAGGTAGTGGTCGGAGTCTTGGAGGGAGTTGCAATGAGGTTAGTGGAAGAACAGCATCTAGTAAAGATGAGGTCGAGCGTATTGCCTGCCTTGTGAGTAGGGGGAAGGTGAGAGGGTGAGGTCAAAAGAGGAGAGGAGTGGAAAGAAGGAGGCAGAGAGGAATGAGTCAAAGGTAGACGTGGGGAGGTTAAAGTCGCCCAGAACTGTGAGAGGTGAGCCGTCCTCAGGAAAGGAGCTTATCAAGGCATCAAGCTCATTGATGAACTCTCCGAGGGAACCTGGAGGGCGATAAATGATAAGGATGTTAAGCTTGAAAGGGCTGGTAACTGTGACAGCATGGAATTCAAAGGAGGCGATAGACAGATGGGTAAGGGGAGAAAGAGAGAATGACCACTTGGGAGAGATGAGGATCCCGGTGCCACCACCCCGCTGACCAGAAGCTCTCGGGTGTGCGAGAACACGTGGGCAGACGAAGAGAGAGCAGTAGGAGCAGCAGTGTTGTCTGTGGTGATCCATGTTTCCGTCAGTGCCAAGAAGTCGAGGGACTGGAGGGAGGCATAGGCTGAGATGAACTCTGCCTTGTTGGCCGCAGATCGGCAGTTCCAGAGGCTACCGGAGACCTGGAACTCCACGTGGGTCGTGCGCGCTGGGACCACCAGATTAGGTGGCCGCGGCCACGCGGTGTGGAGCGTTTGTATGGTCTGTGCAGAGAGGAGAGAACAGGGATAGACAGACACATAGTTGACAGGCTACAGAAGAGGCTACGCTAATGCAAAGGAGATTGGAATGACAAGTGGACTACACGTCTCGAATGTTCAGAAAGTTAAGCTTACGTAGCAAGAATCTTATTGACTAAAATGATTCAAATGATACAGTACTGCTGAAGTAGGCTAGCTGGCAGTGGCTGCGTTGTTGACTTTGTAGGCTAGCTGGCAGTGGCTGCGTTGTTGACACTACACTAATCAAGTCGTTCCGTTGAGTGTAATAGTTTCTACAGTGCTGCTATTCGGGGGCTAGCTGGCTAGCTAGCAGTGTTGATTACGTTACGTTGCGTTAAAAGAACGACAATAGCTGGCTAGCTAACCTAGAAAATCACTCTAGACTACACAATTATCTTTGATACAAAGACGGCTATGTAGCTAGCTATGTAGCTAGCTACGATCAAACAAATCAAACCGTTGTACTGTAATGAAATGAAAATGAAAATGTGATACTACCTGTGGAGCGAAGCGGAATGCGACCGGGTTGTTGAGTGCGGAAGTTCTATTCGGTAGACGTTGGCTAGCTGTTGGCTAGCTAGCAGTGTCTCCTACGTTAAGGACGACAAATAGCTGGCTAGCTAACCTCGGTAAATTAAGATAATCACTCTAAGACTACACACTCTAAACTACACAATTATCTTGGATACGAAGACAGCAAAGACAACTATGTAGCTAGCTAACACTACACTAATCAAGTCGTTCAGTTGAGTGTAATAGTTTCTACAGTGCTGCTATTCGGTAGACGGTGGACGTTTGCTAGCTGGCTAGCTAGCTAGCTGCTGGGCAGATAGCAGTGTAGACTACGTTAGGACGACGAAATACGATAATTACGCTATTATCTTTGATACAATGACGGCTATGTAGCTAGCTAAGAAGAAATTGCTAAGATTAGACAAATCAAACCGTTGTACTATAATGAAATGTAATGAAATGTAATGAAAAGTTATACTACCTGCGGACCGAAGTGCGGATGCGACCGCTCGCTCCAACCCGGAACAAACTGGCCACCTTGATTACATTATTATAGGACCTGAACCACAGACACCTTACAAAATGTCCCTCCATTTTCACTTTGGGGAATATAAATGTTTGAAAATAGAACTGAGAATTGAAATGCCTCTTTTTGGGGGGGGGTTCTGTAGCTGTGACATTTTGTCCTGGTTTCATCACCACACCCACTGCCTTGCCATCTTCATGTTTTCTCACGTGTGTGTGTGTTTTGTAGTGTGTGTGTGTGTTTTGTGGTGTGTTTTGTAGTGGGGCTGACCCCATTTAGTCGACTGGTCGATAGGCTGTTGGTCAACCGAGATTCTTTCGTCGAGCATGGTGCACCAAACACCTGTGGAATAATCCATTACGAAGGCCACTGGAATAGTCCATTACGAAGGCCACTGGAATAGTCCATTACGAAGGCCACTGGAATAATCCATTACGAAGGCCCCTGGAATAATCCATTACGAAGGCCCCTGGAATAATCCATTACGAAGGCCACTGGAATAGTCCATTACGAAGGCCACTGGGATAATCCATTACGAAGGCCACTGGGATAATCCATTACGAAGGCCACTGGGATAATCCATTACGAAGGCCACTGGGATAATCCATTACGAAGGCCACTGGGATAATCCATTACGAAGGCCACTGGGATAGTCCATTACGAAGGCCACTGGAATAGTCCATTACGAAGGCCACTGGAATAGTCCATTACGAAGGCCACTGGAATAGTCCATTACGAAGGCCACTGGAATAGTCCATTACGAAGGCCACTGGAATAGTCCATTACGAAGGCCACTGGAATAGTCCATTACGAAGGCCACTGGAATAGTCCATTACGAAGGCCACTGGAATAGTCCATTACGAAGGCCACTGGAATAGTCCATTACGAAGGCCACTGGAATAGTCCATTACGAAGGCCACTGGAATAGTCCATTACGAAGGCCACTGGAATAGTCCATTACGAAGGCCCCTGGAATAGTCCATTACGAAGGCCCCTGGAATAGTCCATTACGAAGGCCCCTGGGATAGTCCATTACGAAGGCCACTGGGATAGTCCATTACGAAGGCCACTGGGATAGTCCATTACGAAGGCCACTGGGATAGTCCATTACGAAGGCCACTGGGATAATCCATTACGAAGGCCACTGGGATAGTCCATTACGAAGGCCACTGGGATAATCCATTACGAAGGCCACTGGGATAGTCCATTACGAAGGCCACTGGGATAGTCCATTACGAAGGCCACTGGGATAGTCCATTACGAAGGCCACTGGGATAGTCCATTACGAAGGCCACTGGAATAGTCCATTACGAAGGCCACTGGAATAGTCCATTACGAAGGCCCCTGGGATGGTACAGTCCATCACTCTTAGACATTGTATATGGTTATATTATGTCAAAAAAAATAATGGTGCAACACTAATAAATAATATTATTTTTATAACACATGTGCTCTCTCCCTCTCGCTGTCCGTGTTTCTGGAACATAATATTCAGTGCGCCGTAAAATTGGCGACTTTCCCTTTGTTGCATGTTGGGAATGAGACCAGGAGGAGGCAGCATGTTGGGATTGAGACCAGGAGGAGGAGGCAGCATGTTGGGATTGAGACCAGGAGGAGGAGGCAGCATGTTGGGATTGAGACCAGGAGGAGGAGGCAGCATGTTGGGATTGAGACCAGGAGGAGGAGGCAGCATGTTGGGATTGAGACCAGGAGGAGGAGGCAGCATGTTGGGATTGAGACCAGGAGGAGGAGGCAGCATGTTGGGATTGAGACCAGGAGGAAGAGGGAGCATGTTGGGATTGAGACCAGGAGGAGGAGGCAGAATGTTGGGATTGAGACCAGGAGGAGGCAGCATGTTGGGATTGAGAACAGGAGGAGGCAGCATGTTGGGATTGAGACCAGGAGGCAGCATGTTGGGATTGAGAACAGGAGGAGGAGGGAGCATGTTGGGATTGAGACCAGGAGGAGGAGGAGGCAGCATGTTGGGATTGAGACCAGGAGGAGGCAGCATGTTGGGATTGAGACCAGGAGGAGGAGGCAGCATGTTGGGATTGAGACCAGGAGGAGGAGGCAGCATGTTGGGATTGAGACCAGGAGGAGGAGGCAGCATGTTGGGATTGAGACCAGGAGGAGGAGGCAGCATGTTGGGATTGAGACCAGGAGGAGGAGGCAGCATGTTGGGATTGAGACCAGGAGTAAGAGGGAGCATGTTGGGATTGAGACCAGGAGGAGGAGGCAGAATGTTGGGATTGAGACCAGGAGGAGGCAGCATGTTGGGATTGAGAACAGGAGGAGGCAGCATGTTGGGATTGAGAACAGGAGGAGGCAGCATGTTGGGATTGAGACCAGGAGGAGGAGGCAGCATGTTGGGATTGAGACCAGGAGGAGGAGGCAGCATGTTGGGATTGAGACCAGGAGGAGGCGGCAGCATGTTGGGATTGAGACCAGGAGGAGGCGGCAGCATGTTGGGATTGAGACCAGGAGGAGGCGGCAGCATGTTGGGATTGAGACCAGGAGGAGGAGGCAGCATGTTGGGATTGAGACCAGGAGGAGGAGGCAGCATGTTGGGATTGAGACCAGGAGGAGGCGGCAGCATGTTGGGATTGAGACCAGGAGGAGGAGGCAGCATGTTGGGATTGAGACCAGGAGGAGGAGGCAGCATGTTGGGATTGAGACCAGGAGGAGGAGGCAGCATGTTGGGATTGAGACCAGGAGGAGGCAGCATGTTGGGATTGAGACCAGGAGGAGGAGGAGGCAGCATGTTGGGATTGAGAACAGGAGGAGGCAGCAGCATGTTGGGATTGAGAACAGGAGGAGGCAGCAGCATGTTGGGATTGAGAACAGGAGGAGGCAGCATGTTGGGATTGAGAACAGGAGGAGGAGGAGGCAGCATGTTGGGATTGAGACCAGGAGGAGGAGGAGGCAGCATGTTGGGATTGAGACCAGGAGGAGGAGGAGGCAGCATGTTGGGATTGAGACCAGGAGGAGGCAGCAGCATGTTGGGATTGAGACCAGGAGGAGGAGGCAGCAGCGGAAACGAGGAAACAGCCCTTAGCCAAATTGTCAAAAAAAAATTTGAGGAGAGAGAATCCCAATTTTAATTTGTTCTAGAATCAATCCGTCTAACATCCTGCCCAGACCGCTCGCGTGTCCGCCGTCCTACGCATGTTGATTTGTTTGTTCACCCACACCAGACGCGATGAGGACACGCAGGTTGGAATGTTGACCTCGGTTCAATCACCCACGTGGGTATATGCTCCTAAAAACCAATGAGATGGTAGAGGCGGGACTTGCAGCGCGCGTCAATCGTCACAAATAGAACCAAGTTCTCTTAGTGTTTACACTGGTCCAAATGGTCAGAGATAATATTGTAATCTAACAGCAACCGTTTGGCACACAAATACTCACACAACACTTCCTCCTCTACCCTCTGTTTACTTGATCACCAGTAGTTTCATAAACTTAAGTCAAATGTCTTCCACAGATCTGACTTCCCCCTCCGGAGCGTTCGCCCGTTTTCTAGTTTTTTTTTCACGTCATCCACATCCATTCTGCTCTGTCTTACGACATTTGGGTTTTGTTATTTATTGACGTGGTTATGATGGGCTGTAGGTCAGGCGTTGCCATGCTTACAGGTTTTGTGTGAAGAGAGAGCGAGTGTTGAGGGAATAGGCAACAAACAAAAAAATGTTCCTTAACAAATGAGGGATTTCAGTAACAGGACTTTTCAGTCAGTAATAAGTAAGAAACAAAATGGCTGTAATGATGTGGCAGCTTCAGCACGGACAGGAAAATAAACACTTACTGTGCTGTGGTGCCTTTTCTCTGCAGTAGAGAGGAGAGCGAGACGATGCGTGTCAGTCACACAGGCACTCGCTCTTCTTCTTTATTTGACCAGTGTGATCATCGGGCTCCAGTCCATTTGTGTGATCAAAGAAATATCAGACAAGCTCGCTGCATATGTAGTTGGTTAGATTCAAACACACAGGGTGTGTGTAAGTTTTTTAAAATTTCGACCAATAGATTGTTCGTAAGAACAGGACGGCCCTCGTCGACCAAGATTATTATTATTATTATTATTATTATTATTATTATTTTTGTTGTTGTCTGGGACAGCCGTAGTGTGTGGGGAGTGTACGTTCTGGGTTTGGTTGTGTTTCCTCTCGATTCACCATGTCGGTCACTTTCTATTCTGGTGGGGGTTGGTGCTCAGATTGCACAGCTAAAGCAGAGTTAATTGCATAGCCCTGCCTTGAGAAGGTTAAAGGACTAGAGGCCTGGATGGGGGGGTGAAGTGTACCTGCCTTCTCTCTCCAGGGTGCTGCAATGCCAGAACAGAGGGCCGCTCATGCCGACAGCTACCGGAGGATCGGTGGACTCTGACGGACAGCAGCTTGGCAGTTTCAAACATCCCCTAGTCTGGTTTTCTTTACTTTCCATCTGTCCTCCTCACCTAACTCCAGCCCCACCTGATTCTCCAAGACTCATCTCCCCTTAATTCCCCTAACCTGGTAGTTTCTAACTCTCTCCAAACCTGTCCTCACCTAACTCCAGCCCAACCTGATTCTCCAAGACTCATCTCCCCTTAATTCCCCTAACCTGGTAGTTTCTAACTCTCTCAAAACCTGTCCTCACCTAACCCCAGCCCAACCTAATCCTCCATTAATTCCCTGAATTTCCCCATATCCCACTTCGTTTGTTACTCTGCCTTCCGTCCTTATAGGTGATGACCAGTGATCTGAATGGGGTGTTAGATACAGCTCAGTGTAAGGGGGTGTGTAATGAGTGTATGCGTCCACTGGGTGGCGTATGAGAGTAAAACAGGCTAATCTTTTGTTATTTTCCTCAAATCAAAGTGCTTTCTTAAACTCTTAACAGTAGGTGAACTGTTGAGTCAAACAAAGGTTCATGAAATATGCTCTGATTGCAGTAGATTCCTTGTTCCAACAATTGTATTATGTGAAATATTTTTCGCGGTATTTCATATTGATATTTTTTGGCACTTAAACCCACATCGCCAATATCAACTGATTTTTTATTTTTGTTTATCTTTGTCACATAGGATTTGAATAAACTTTTGTTGGTGAACATGCTCACCTCTCACTACAGGTACGGGTATATCTGAAAGTACTGTGGTTTATTGTAAACTGGAACCGTTTATTACCAACCATATTGAACTCGAAAGGACCAACAACAGTTTTGATTGTAAAACAAATGTAGATATTTTTTCATGATATTTATCAGAGTGTTTTGATTCATGTAGCAACCATGTTAGTATTGTCACTATGGTTCTTCGGGATCTTTGATAGTCCAGACTGAACTCAGAATAATAAGATCCAGTTGGTATCAGGGTCTTCTAGATAATGTCAAACCAGTTTTATTCTCTATTGCTCTGTGCTTCTGTTTCGTTAATTTTTATTTAAATTCGCGTATTGTATTTCACTTTTTGTAGAATGTATTTTTTTTTAACGTTTCTGGATCAACAAGTTGGAAAATATAATTTAATATTTATTCATTTGTTTTTATCCATTTTATTTAGCTGTGATGTCACTTTTTCAATAAATGCACTACGATGTATTTCACTGGAAAGATTCAAGAGAAATAAAGCATTTAGTTTTCGAGTTTTGTGTTCCGTGGCTGCCTTCCTTGGCGTTCTATCACATGTTCTGACGGTTTCCTCTCTGATTGTCCTGTTGAAACATCTTTGCTATTGTAACAATATATTACCACATAAAAGAACAATCCGTTTTCTACACCTATTAGCCAGCTATGAGCAAGAAGCCGTAGTTTGTAGGTACTAAACGGCACGGGTGTTAGGCCCAAGAGGAAGTGCAGAGCCAGCAAACCGTGCCAATATATCCGCCAAACACTGGCTTAGAGGGCATTACTTTTATACAACGGGTTACCAACATATTCAAATAATGATTTACCCATTTTCATTCATGTTATTTTGATACATTGATTCATAGCATTTCATCCTTCCACAAGATGTAGTCCCGAAACAAACCTATGGTTGCTACCCAAGCCGGCTGGTTATTCCTTCTATTGATATCAGCTGATGTACGAAGGGCTATATAAATACATTTGATTCCATTTGGATTTGATTTGATTTATTGGTTCCGTTCCGTTGCCAGAGATGCGACCCAGTCGTTCAGTCTTTATGTTCTGTATCTACGGACGAGACCCAGTCGTTCAGTCTTTATGTTCTGTATCTACGGACGCGACCCAGTCGTTCAGTCTTTATGTTCTGTATCTACGGACGCGATCCAGTCGTTCTAAGTATTCCATTGCCATACTGGAAGGAAACGTTATTATCCCTTGCTCGCTAGCTAGCCAACGACGGCTAATTTACAGTCACGTCAAACAGTGCAGCCAGAATAACAACAGTAGATGCATTTGTTGGAGATTGTTTCAATATTCTAATTCAATGTTGCAAATATCTGAGGCCATACGGTTTATGCAAATTTCCACTGTTGAAAACTAAATGCTAGTCTAAAAATAAATTGGATGTCTAGATGCTTTTTATTGTGGAGATCAAGTTGATCTTCCCTGCCTGGGCTGATGAGACCGTGGATAGCGCAGGCAAAAAGTGCATAAAGATGGTTAAACATGCCAGGTGGTACATGCAGATGGTACATACAGATGGTTAAACATGCCATATGGTACATACAGATGGTTAAACATGCCATATGGTACATACAGATGGTTAAACATGCCAGGTGGTACATACAGATGGTTAAACATGCAAGATGATTAACATGCCAGATGGTACATAAATATAGTTAAACATGCCAGATAGTCAAACATGCAAGATGATTAACATGCCAGATGGTACATAAAGATGGTTAAACATGCCAGATGATGCATAAAGATGGTTAAACATGCCAGATGGTGCATACAGATGGTTATACATGCCAGATGGTACATACAGATGGTTAAACATGCCAGATGGTACATGCAGATGGTTAAACATGCCAGATGGTACATGCAGATGGTTAAACATGCCAGATGGTACATACAGATGGTTATACATGCCAGATGGTACATACAGATGGTTAAACATGCCAGATGGTACATGCAGATGGTTAAACATGCCAGATGGATAAACATGCCAGATGGTACATGCAGATGGTTAAACATGCCAGATGGTACATACAGATGGTTAAACATGCCAGATGGCACATACAGATGGTTAAACATGCCAGATGGTACATACAGATGGTTAAACATGCCAGATGATTAAACATGCCAGATTGTACATACAGATGGTTAAACATGCCAGATGGTACATACAGATGGTTAAACATGCCAGATGGTACATAAAGATAGTTAAACATGCAAGATGATTAACATGCCAGATGGTACATAAAGATGGTTAAACATGCCAGATGATGCATAAAGATGGTTAAACATGCCAGATGGTACATACAGATGGTTAAACATGCCAGATGGTACATACAGATGGTTAAACATGCCAGATGGTACATGCAGATGGTTAAACATGCCAGATGGTTAAACATGCCAGATGGTTAAACATGCCAGATGGTACATACAGATGGTTAAACATGCCAGATGGCACATACAGATGGTTAAACATGCCAGATGGTACATACAGATGGTTAAACATGCCAGATGATTAAACATGCCAGATGATTAAACATGCCAGATGGTACATACAGATGGTTAAACATGCCAGATGGTACATACAGATGGTTAAACATGCCAGATGGTACATACAGATGGTTAAACATGCCAGATGGTACATACCGATGGTTAAACATGCCGGATGGTACATACAGATGATTAAACATGCCAGATGGTACATACAGATGGTTAAACATGCCATATGGTACATACAGATGGTTAAACATGCAAGATGGTACATACAGATGGTTAAACATGCCAGATGGTACATACAGATGGTTAAACATGCCAGATGGTACATACAGCTGGTTAAACATGTCAGATGGTACATGCAGATGGTTAAACATGCCAGATGATGCATAAAGATGGTTAAACATGCCAGATGGTACATACAGATGGTTAAACATGCCAGATGGCTAAACATGCCATATGGTGCATACAGATGGTTAAATATGCCAGATGCTACATACAGCTGGTTAAACATGCCAGATGATGCATAAAGATAGTTAAACATGTCAGATGGTACATAAAGATGGTTAAACATGCCAAATAGTACATACAGATGATACATACAGATGGTTAAACATGCCAGATGGTACATACAGATGGTTAAACATGCCAGATGGTACATAAAGATGGTTAAACATGCGAGATAGTACTTACCGATGGTTAAACATGCCAGATGGTACATAAATATGATTAAACATGCCAGATGGTACATAAAGATGGTTAAACATGCGAGATAGTACTTACCGATGGTTAAACATGTCAGATGGTACATGCAGATGGTTAAACATGTCATATGGTACATAAAGATGGTTAAACATGCCAGATGATACATACAGATGGTTAAACATGTCAGATGTTACATACTGATGGTTAAACATCTGTATACCTCTTCTCCATCACCAGGATGAGAGGTCAATGATGATAATGATGAAGATGGAGGAGCGTATGAGGGAAATCGAACTGTCGCTGCATAACGTCAAGTTGCTTCTCAAAGAGAAGGTCTCTCAACTGAAAGATCAGGTACAGTTTAATCTATAGGCCAAATATAGGATTTACTATTAACATTATAGTCGTTCAGCAGGCTTTTATCCAAAACAACTTTTAAAGGCGCAATTAAGGTTAGGTGCCTTGCTCAAGGGCACGTCAACAGATTTTTCATCTTGTCTGCTCTGAACCAGCAACCTTTCTGCTACTGGACCACAACCTTTCTGCTACTGGCCCACAACCTTTCTGCTACTGGCCCACAACCGTTCTGCTACTGCCCCACAACCTTTCTGTTACTGGCCCACAACTTTTCTGTTACTGGCCCACAACCTTTCTGCTACTGGCCCACAACCTTTCTGTTACTGGCCCACAACCTTTCTGCTACTGGCCCACAACCTTTCTGCTACTGGCCCACAACCTTTCTGTTACAGGCCCACAACCTTTCTGTTACTGGCCCTCAACCTTTCTGTTACTGGCCCTCAACCTTTCTGCTACTGGCCCTCAACCTTTCTGTTACTGGCCCACAACCTTTCTTCTACTGGCCCACAACCTTTCTGCTACTGGCCCACAACCTTTCTGCTACTGGCCCACAACATTTCTTCTACTGGCCCACAACCTTTCTTCTACTGGCCCACAACCTTTCTGCCACTGGCCCACAACCTTTCTGTTACTGGCCCATAACCTTTCTGTTACTGGCCCACAACCTTTCTGTTACTGGCCCACAACCTTTCTGCTACTGGCCCACAACCTTTCTGTTACTGGCCCACAACCTTTCTGTTACTGGCCCACAACCTTTCTTCTACTGGCCCTCAACCTTTCTGCTACTGTCCCACAACCTTTCTGTTACTGTCCCACAACCTTTCTGCTACTGGCCCACAACCTTTCTCCTACTGGCCCACAACCTTTCTGTTACTGGCCCACAACCTTTCTTCTACTGGCCCACAACATTTCTTCTACTGGCCCATAACCTTTCTTCTACTGGCCCACAACCTTTCTGCTACTGGCCCATAACCTTTCTGTTACTGGCCCACAACCTTTCTGTTACTGGCCCACAACCTTTCTGCTACTGGCCCACAACCTTTCTTCTACTGTCCCACAACCTTTCTGTTACTGGCCCACAACCTTTCTGTTACTGGCCCTCAACCTTTCTGCTACTGGCCCTCAACCTTTCTGCTACTGGCCCACAACCTTTCTGCTACTGGCCCACAACCTTTCTTCTACTGGCCCACAACCTTTTTGCTACTGGCCCACAAGCTTTCTGTTACTGCTGCCCCTGTTAAAGCCCTCAGTCAGTGGTCTCTTTACTATGTTATCTCAGGATCTGTTATCACTTTTTCTATATTGGTTTTTACTGAGTGAGGTTACCTAGCAATTATTGGGACTTGGATAATGTCACGTGAGTTGTTTATTGAGCCCTCTGACAAGTTGTTATAAAATACATGTATGGAATCGATGCAGTGTAAATGTATGATGACACAGTATTAAGGTTAGACACTTAGTAACAGTTGGTGTTTGTAAAAAGGGATTTTTAAAATAAATGCGGTTGGTTGATGTTCTCACTCTGTTCTGTCTCTAGCACCACAAGAACGGTAAAGCTGATTCGTTGATCAAGGACCTGTACGTGGAGAACGCCCAGCTGCTGAAGGCCTTGGAGATGACCGAGCGGAGACAGAAAGTAGCAGAGAAGAAGAACTATCTACTGGATGAGAAGATCTCCAGCCTCAACAAGATAGTTAGAGACCTGAGTCCCTCACCCCTACCCACAATGCCCTACCATTTCACCTGTTCCTCACACTCCACCTGAGCCCCTCACCCCTACCCACAATGCCCTACCATTTCACCTGTTCCTCACACTCCACCTGAGCCCCTCACCCCTACCCACAATGCCCTACCATTTCACCTGTTCCTCACACTCCACCTGAGCCCCTCACCCCTACACACAGTCCCCTCAACCCTACACCCAGTCCCCTCACCCCTACACCCAGTCCCCTCACCCCTACACCTAATCCCCTACCCCCAGTTCCCTACCACTTGACCCTTTCCTATAATAACACATTACATTTTGTAGAGCGCTTTTCATTTCCAGACGTAAATCCCAAAGCTCTTTACAGAGAAATCATTCAAAGAAAAAAAGCTTTAGTGAAAAGACTAAAAACATTAGGTGAGACGTTAAGATGCTTTACTTTATTAATTCAACCATTTAAAAAAACAAAAAACACAAAGAAAACAAGCACACACACAACATGAAAAAGCCATACATGCACATGAGTTAAATCATGGAGAATAACACACAATAAAGTGTGGGACTTATTTCCATTGTGGTCCTCTTGAAACAAGATGGCTAGACAAGATCCAACACGGTTGAACCCAGTATTACAGCGAGATATGAAAACAAAGGAGAACAACATCTATCTCATCATACACAAGACACACGGAATAGTAAAGGAGGCCACAAGGACGGAACCATACAACTTGAAACAGACGGACAACACAACATAGATGACAACACAACATAGATGACAACACAACATAGATGACTGAAACAGACAACACAACATAGATGACTGAAACAGACAACACAACATAGATGACAACACAACATAGATGACTGAAACAGACAACACAACATAGATGACTGAAACAGACAACACAACATAGATGACTGAAACAGACAACACAACATAGATGACAACACAACATAGATGACAACACAACATAGATGACAACACAACGCAGATGACAACACAACATAGATGACAACACAACACAGATGACAACACAACATAGATGACAACACAACACAGATGACAACACAACATAGATGACATAAACTGAAACACCGTTTGAAGAAGTGTGTTTTTCTGCGTTTCTTTGGGACTGCAAGGAGTCTTTGAGCATTTGACCGGAGTGAACCTGAAGACTGTTTGAGGCTGAGGAGTTCACGGAGTTAATGGTGACCAGAGGCATTGAGGGTTTTTGAAGAGTAACAGGAGGGTTTTGAATTGGGTGGGTAGCCAGTGGAGGCTAGAATGGGGGTGATGGGGGCAGATCTCCAGGTTCCTGTGCGGCGCTGTTCTGCACAATCTGCATCCTGTGGATGCTTTTTGAGGGGGAGACCATCAAGGAGGGCATTGCAGTCATCGACGAGGGAGGTGACGAGGGAGGTAACCAGCAGGTTTGGAGAGAACATGTTTCTCAGGTGAAATATATATTTTTTTTTTGCAAACCTATTTTTTGGGGGGAGAAAGTGAGGGGTCCAGAAGGACAGTAGGATGGAGTGGCCACCAAAGACTACACTCTACCTGAGCCCACCTGTGCCCTACCTCCAGTCCCCTAGCATTTCGCTACAATCGTAATAACATCTGCTTACCATGTGTATGTGACCAATAAAATTTGATTTATTACCTATCAACTGGTCCTAATGTAGCAGCCAGGTGTGCGCGAGACAGGTGTGTGCGAGACAGTTGTGTGCGCGAGACAGTTGTGTGTGCGAGACAGTTGTGTGCGAGACAGTTGTGTGCGAGACAGTTGTGTGCGCGAGACAGTTGTGTGCGCGAGACAGTTGTGTGCGCGAGACAGTTGTGTGCGAGACAGTTGTGTGTGCGAGACAGGTGTGCGCGAGACAGGTGTGTGCGAGACAGTGTGTGCGCGAGACAGGTGTGCGCGAGACAGGTGTGTGCGAGACAGGTGTGTGCGCGAGACAGGTGTGTGCGCGAGACAGGTGTGTGCGCGAGACAGGTGTGCGCGAGACAGGTGTGTGCGCGAGACAGGTGTGTGCGAGACAGGTGTGTGCGAGACAGGTGTGTGCGAGACAGGTGTGTGCGAGACAGGTGTGTGCGAGACAGGTGTGAGCGAGACAGGTGTGTGCGAGACAGGTGTGTGCGAGACAGGTGTGTGCGAGACAGGTGTGTGCGAGACAGGTGTGTGCGAGACAGGTGTGTGCGAGACAGGTGTGGGTGCGAGACAGGTGTGTGCGAGACAGGTGTGTGCGAGACAGGTGTGTGCGAGACAGTTGTGTGCGCGAGACAGGTGTGCGCGAGACAGGTGTGTGCGCGAGACAGGTGTGCGCGAGACAGGTGTGTGCGCGAGACAGGTGTGTGCGAGACAGGTGTGTGCGAGACAGGTGTGAGCGAGACAGGTGTGTGCGAGATAGGTGTGTGCGAGACAGTTGTGTGCGCGAGACAGTTGTGTGCGCGAGACAGGTGTGTGCTAGACAGGTGTGTGCGAGACAGTTGTGTGCCCGAGACAGGTGTGTGCGAGACAGTTGTGTGCGCGAGACAGGTGTGCGCGAGACAGGTGTGTGCGCGAAACAGGTGTGTGCGAGACAGGTGTGTGCGAGACAGGTGTGAGCGAGACAGGTGTGTGCGAGATAGGTGTGTGCGAGACAGTTGTGTGCGCGAGACAGTTGTGTGCGCGAGACAGTTGTGTGCGCGAGACAGGTGTGTGCTAGACAGGTGTGTGCGAGACAGTTGTGTGCGCGAGACAGTTGTGTGCGCGAGACAGGTGTGTGCGAGACAGTTGTGTGCGCGAGACAGGTGTGTGCGAGACAGGTGTGTGCGCGAAACAGGTGTGTGCGAGACAGGTGTGTGACGCGAGACAGGTGTGAGCGAGACAGTGTGTGCGAGACAGGTGTGCGAGACACGCGAGACAGGTGTGTGCGCGAGACAGGTGTGTGCGCGAGACAGGTGTGCGAGACAGGTGTGCTAGACAGGTGTGCGCGAGACAGGTGTGTGCGAGACAGGTGTCTTGCGAGACAGGTGTGTGCGAGACAGTTGTGTGCGCGAGACAGATGTGCGCGAGACAGGTGTGCGCGAGACAGGTGTGCGCGAGACAGGTGTGTGCGCGAGACAGGTGTGCGCGAGACAGTTGTGTGCGCGAGACAGGTGTGTGCGAGACAGGTGTGCGCGAGACAGGTGTGTGCGCGAGACAGGTGTGTGCGAGACAGGTGTGTGCGAGACGCGAGACAGGTGTGTGCGAGACAGGGTGTGCGAGACGCGAGACAGGTGTGTGCGAGACAGGTGTGTGCGAGACAGGTGTGAGCGAGACAGGTGTGCGCGAGACAGGTGTGTGCGAGACAGGTGTGTGCGAGACAGGTGTGAGCGAGACAGGTGTGTGCGAGACAGGTGTGAGCGAGACAGGTGTGTGCGAGACAGGTGTGTGCGCGAGACAGTTGTGTGCGCGAGACAGGTGTGCGCGAGACAGGTGTGCGCGAGACAGGTGTGCGTGAGACAGGTGTGCGCGAGACAGGTGTGTGCGCGAGACAGGTGTGTGCGCGAGACGCGAGACAGGTGTGTGCGCGAGACAGGTGTGTGCGAGACAGGTGTGTGCGAGACAGGTGTGCGCGAGACAGGTGTGCGCGAGACAGGTGTGTGCGAGACAGGTGTGTGCGAGACAGGTGTGTGCGAGACAGTTGTGTGCGCGAGACAGGTGTGCGCGAGACAGGTGTGTGCGCGAAACAGGTGTGTGCGAGACAGGTGTGTGCGAGACAGGTGTGAGCGAGACAGGTGTGTGCGAGATAGGTGTGTGCGAGACAGTTGTGTGCGCGAGACAGTTGTGTGCGCGAGACAGGTGTGTGCTAGACAGGTGTGTGCGAGACAGTTGTGTGCGCGAGACAGGTGTGTGCTAGACAGGTGTGTGCGAGACAGTTGTGTGCGCGAGACAGGTGTGTGCGCGAGACAGGTGTGTGCGAGACAGGTGTGTGCGAGACAGGTGTGTGCGAGACAGGTGTGTGCGAGACAGGTGTGCGCGAGACAGGTGTGCGCGAGACAGGTGTGCGCGAGACAGGTGTGCGCGAGACAGGTGTGCGCGAGACAGGTGTGTGCGCGAGACAGGTGTGCGCGAGACAGGTGTGCGCGAGACAGGTGTGCGCGAGACAGGTGTGCGCGAGACACGTGTGAGCTGAACATGGATGGAACCATGTGTGTCTTTGGACAGAACTACAGCATTACACTACCATTCCACCTACTGGCATCCCCAAAGCCCAATACTTGTACATGACAGCAGACATCGAGACAGGTGTGTGCGAGATATGCGAGACTGAGCGAGACAGGTGTGCGGTGTGTGCAGGATCAATGAGTTCGAGACAGGTGTCTAGACTGTGTGATAAGCGAGACAGGTGTGTGCCAGAAATAACTGTTGATTTTATGGTTGATTGCGCGAGAAAGACAGGTGCGCGCGAGAAAAAGATAAACCTAGAAATGTAGGTTTTTTTGTTTGTTAAATAAATGAGACATGTCCATTTTCAAGATCATCTTTATTACAAAATAAAGACGTTATATCAGAATATTTAGGCAGACAGGTGTGCGCGAGCTATCGAGACAGGTTTGATCCTGCTGCGAGACAGGTGTAGTGGACCTCTCTGGTCGAGACTGTTCTCACGAGACAGTCCAACGCGAGACAGGTGTGCGCAACACCAGTCGAGACGGTGTGTGCGCGAGACAGGTGTGCGCGACCAGTCCAGACGCCAGTCCAACACCAGCTGAACAACACCAGTCTTTGGACAGAACTACAGCATTACACTACCATTCCACCTACTGGCATCCCCAAAGCCCAATACTTGTACATGACAGCATTATCATCTACTCTGAGCGATATACTACACGGCAGGATCAATGAGTTCGCCGTCTAACTTTGATAAGCAACCAGAAATAACTGTTGATTTTATGGTTGATTAAAAAAATTAAAAAAGATAAACCTAGAAATGTATTTTTTTGTTTGTTAAATAAATGAGACCATGTCCATTTTCAAGCTCATCTTTATTACAAAATAAAACGTTATATCAGAATATTTAGGCAACCATCCACTTTGATCCTGCTTTCCAACACCAGTCTCACCAGTCCACCAGTCCAACACCAGTCCACCACCAGTCCAACACCAGTCCAACACCAGTCCAACACCAGTCCACCACCAGTCCAAGTTCCAACACCAGTCCAACACCAGTCCACACCAGTCCACCACCAGTCCAACACCAGTCCAACGCCAGTCCAACACCAGTCCAACGCCAGTCCACGACCAGTCCAACGCCAGTCCAACACCAGTCCAACACCAGTCCAACGCCAGTCCACGACCAGTCCAACGCCAGTCCAACACCAGTCCAACCAGTCCAACGCCAGTCCAACGCCAGTCCAACACCAGTCCAACACCAGTCCAACGCCAGTCCAACACCAGTCCAACACCAGTCCACCACCAGTCCAACACCAGTCCACCACCAGTCCACCACCAGTCCAACACCAGTCCAACACCAGTCCACCACCAGTCCAACACCAGTCCAACACCAGTCCACCACCAGTCCAACACCAGTCCACCACCAGTCCACCACCAGTCCACCGCCAGTCCAACGCCAGTCCAACGCCAGTCCACCACCAGTCCAACGCCAATCCACCACCAGTCCAAGACCAGTCCAACGCCAGTCCAACGCCAGTCCAACGCCAGTCCAACACCAGTCCAACGCCAGTCCAACACCAGTCCAACGCCAGTCCAACGCCAGTCCAACGCCAGTCCAACGCCAGTCCAACGCCAGTCCAACGCCAGTCCACCACCAGTCCACCACCAGTCCAACACCAGTCCAACACCAGTCCACCACCAGTCCACCACCAGTCCACCACCAGTCCAACACCAGTCCACCACCAGTCCAACGCCAGTCCACCACCAGTCCAACGCCAGTCCACCGCCAGTCCAACGCCAGTCCACCACCAGTCAACACCAGTCCACCACCAGTCCAACGCCAGTCCACCACCAGTCCAACACCAGTCCACCGCCAGTCCAACACCAGTCCAACACCACTTGCTTTACCACCGTCAGTGAAGTATTACCCCAGCATCTTCTTAGTCTTTTAAAGTATGAAAACATTGCAGATGGGCCATCCCTTCAAAACAGACTTTGACAAGAGGCTACTTGGGATGGTGCAGTGGTCTATTTGGCTACAAACAAGTGCTATCCTTCAAACTACAAAAAAAAAAAAAAAAAAAACCTTAATTGCTACCGATGTCCTGGCTAGCTGTCTAAATCGCCGTGACCCCCAAACCAACCTCCCCACTCACTGGACCCTTTTGATCACTCGACTAAGGATGCCTTTCCTTAATGTCAATATGTCTTGTCCATTGCTGTTCTGGTTAGTGTTTATTGGCTTATTTCACTGTAGAGCCTCTAGTCCTGCTCACTATACCTTATCCAACTTATTAGTTCCACCACCCACACATGCCATGACATCTCCTGGTTTCAATGATGTTTCTAGAGACAATATCTCTCTCTTCATCACTCAATACCTAGGTTTACCTCCACTGTATTCACATCCTACCATACCTTTGTCTGTACATTATACCTTGATGCTATTTTATCGCCCCCAGAAACCTCCTTTTACTCTCTGTTCCAGACGTTCTAGACGACCAATTCTTATTGCTTTTAGCCGTACCCTTATTCTTCTCCTCCTATGTTCCTCTGGCGATGTAGAGGTGAATCCAGGCCCTGCAGTGCCTAGCTCCACTCCTATTCCCCAGGCGCTCTCTTTTGATGACTTCTGTAACCGTAATAGCCTTGGTTTCATGCATGTTAACATTAGAAGCCTCCTCCCTAAGTTTGTTCTATTCACTGCTTTAGCACACTCTGCCAACCCGGATGTTCTAGCTGTGTCTGAATCCTGGCTTAGGAAGACCACCAAAAATTCAGAAATTTTAATTCCAAACTACAACATTTTCAGACAAGATAGAACTGCCAAAGGGGGCGGTGTTGCAATCTACTGCAAAGATAGCCTGCAGAGTTCTGTCCTACTATCCAGGTCTGTACCCAAACAATTTGAACTTCTACTTTTAAAAATCCACCTCTCTAAAAACAAGTCTCTCACCGTTGCCGCCTGCTATAGACCACCCTCTGCCCCCAGCTGTGCTCTGGACACCATATGTGAACTGATTGCCCCCCATCTATCTTCAGAGCTCGTGCTGCTAGGCGACCTAAACTGGAACATGCTTAACACCCCAGCCATCCTACAATCTAAACTTGATGCCCTCAATCTCACACAATGAACTTACCAGGTACCCCCCCAAAGCCTTAAACACGGGCACCCTCATAGATATCATCCTAACCAACTTCCCCTCTAAATACACCTCTGCTGTCTTCAACCAAGATCTCAGCGATCACTGCCTCATTGCCTGCATCCGTAATGGGTCAGCGGTCAAACGACCTCCACTCATCACTGTAAAACGCTCCCTGAAACACTTCAGCGAGCAGGCCTTTCTAATCGACCTGGCCGGGGTGTCCTGGAAGGATATTGATCTCATCCCGTCAGTAGAGGATGCCTGGATATTTTTTTTAAATGCCTTCCTAACCATCTTAAATAAACATGCCCCATTCAAGAAATTTAAAACCAGGAACAGATATAGCCCTTGGTTCTCCCCAGACCTGACTGCCCTTAACCAACACAAAAACATCCTATGGCGTTCTGCATTAGCATCGAACAGCCCCCGTGATATGCAGCTGTTCAGGGAAGCTAGAAACCATTATACACAGGCAGTTAGAAAAGCCAAGGCTAGCTTTTTCAAGCAGAAATTTGCTTCCTGCAACACTAACTCAAAAAGTTCTGGGACACTGTAAAGTCCATGGAGAATAAGAACACCTCCTCCCAGCTGCCCACTGCACTGAAGATAGGAAACACTGTCACCACTGATAAATCCACCATAATTGAGAATTTCAATAAGCATTTTTCTACGGCTGGCCATGCTTTCCACCTGGCTACTCCTACCCCGGTCAACAGCACTGCACCCCCAACAGCAACTCGCCCAAGCCTTCCCCATTTCTCCTTCTCCCAAATCCATTCAGCTGAAGTTCTGAAAGAGCTGAAAAATCTGGACCCCTACAAATCAGCCGGGCTAGACAATCTGGACCCTTTCTTTCTAAAATTATCTGCCGAAATTGTTGCCACCCCTATTTACTAGCCTGTTCAACCTCTCTTTCGTGTCGTCTGAGATTCCCAAAGATTGGAAAGCAGCTGCGGTCATCCCCCTCTTCAAAGGGGGGGACACTCTTGACCCAAACTGCTACAGACCTATATCTATCCTACCATGCCTTTCTAAGGTCTTGAAAGCCAAGTCAACAAACAGATTACCGACCATTTCGAATCTCACCATACCTTCTCTGCTATGCAATCTGGTTTCAGAGCTGGTCATGGGTGCACCTCAGCCACGCTCAAGGTCCTAAACGATATCTTAACCGCCATCGATAAGAAACATTACTGTGCAGCCGTATTCATTGATCTGGCCAAGGCTTTCGACTCTGTCAACCACCACATCCTCATCGGCAGACTCGACAGCCTTGGTTTCTCAAATGATTGCCTCGCCTGGTTCACCAACTACTTCTCTGATAGAGTTCAGTGTGTCAAATCGGAGGGTCTGCTGTCCGGACCTCTGGCAGTCTCTATGGGGGTGCCCAGGGTTCAATTCTTGGACCGACTCTCTTCTCTGTATACATCAATGAGGTCGCTCTTGCTGCTGGTGAGTCTCTGATCCACCTCTCACGCAGACGACACCATTCTGTATACTTCCGGCCCTTCTTTGGACACTGTGTTAACAACCCTCCAGGCAAGCTTCAATGCCATACAACTCTCCTTCCGTGGCCTCCAATTGCTCTTAAATACAAGTAAAACTAAATGCATGCTCTTAAACCGATCGCTACCTGCACCTACCCGCCTGTCCAACATCACTACTCTGGACGGCTCTGACTTAGAATACGTGGACAACTACAAATACTTAGGTGTCTGGTTAGACTGTAAACTCTCCTTCCAGACCCATATCAAACATCTCCAATCCAAAGTTAAATCTAGAATTGGCTTCCTATTCCGCAACAAAGCATCCTTCACTCATGCTGCCAAACATACCCTTGTAAAACTGACCATCCTACCAATCCTCGACTTTGGCGATGTCATTTACAAAATAGCCTCCAATACCCTACTCAACAAATTGGATGCAGTCTATCACAGTGCAATCCGTTTTGTCACCAAAGCCCCATATACTACCCACCATTGCGACCTGTACGCTCTCGTTGGCTGGCCCTCGCTTCATACTCGTCGCCAAACCCACTGGCTCCATGTCATCTACAAGACCCTGCTAGGTAAAGTCCCCCCTTATCTCAGCTCGCTGGTCACCATAGCATCTCCCACCTGTAGCACACGCTCCAGCAGGTATATGTCTCTAGTCACCCCCAAAACCAATTATTTCTTTGGCCGCCTCTCCTTCCAGTTCTCTGTTGCCAATGACTGGAACGAACTACAAAAATCTCTGAAACTGGAAACACTTATCTCCCTCACTAGCTTTAAGCACCAACTGTCAGAGCATCTTACAGATTACTGTACCTGTACATAGCCCACCTATAATTTAGCCCAAACAACTACCTCTTTCCCAACTGTATTTAATTTATTTATTTATTTTGCTCCTTTGCACCCCATTATTTTTATTTCTACTTTGCACATTCTTCCATTGCAAAACTACCATTCCAGTGTTTTTACTTGCTATATTGTATTTACTTTGCCACCATGGCCTTTTTTGCCTTTACCTCCCTTCTCACCTAATTTGCTCACATTGTATATAGACTTGTTTTTTTTACTGTATTATTGACTGTATGTTTGTTTTACTCCATGTGTAACTCTGTGTCGTTGTATGTGTCGAACTGCTTTGCTTTATCTTGGCCAGGTCGCAATTGTAAATGAGAACTTGTTCTCAACTTGCCTACCTGGTTAAATAAAGGTGAAATTAAAAAATAAATAAATAAATAAATATACGTTTTATTTTTTTCTATTTTTTTTTTATTTAAATACCCCCCTTTACCTCCCTATTTTTACCCCCCTTTTTTTCTCCCTATTTTTTTGCCCCCCTTTTTTCTCCCTATTGTATTTTAAACTGTGAACATATGTAGCTACGGTATGACTTCACTGTGGTATTCCCAGCCCACAACCCTCGGCGGGCTGGAATGGAGTGAGGAGGCGGTGAGCAGTTTGTGTGGAGCTGATGACATGGGCTGGAGAACTCCACTGAATGGAAAAGCTACTTCGACTTCAACTGGCTTGGAGAAGAAAAACAGTGATTTAACTGGGTGAAAATAGTTTACTTCAGCAAAACAGGCTAGAATTTGTTGATACAAGCAATCGTTCTGTTTTGGCTGATTGTCTAAATTGCCAGAAAATTTGCAAAAGGTATGCGTAAGTTAACTAACGTTAGCCAAGTCTGTAGTTTAATTAGCCTAGCTAGCTAGCTAACTTTAGTTAGCTAAAATGTACACACTACAGATTGGAAGGGACGCTCGTAGTTTTTGGGGAACTTTCCACGAGTTTATTACATTGCATTGATGTCTCCTTTTTGAGTTATGCTTTCAAGAAAGAAAAGTAAAAGCGAGGCGTCGAAACCAGCGGAAGTACACGGGAAATATGTGAAGAAGGAGACTTCACCAGTCCTGAGAAGTAAGTTGGTTGGCTAACTAGCTACCTAGGTTAGCAATGTCTCTTCGTTCACTTTTTACAAGTCGCGAGTTGTTGGTCATATGTTGATACCCAATCATAAGAAGTTTGGTAAACGTAATATTTAATCGTTACTGTGTCTTCTTCATGTCTAACTAGTAGCTCGTTTGCCAAAGTTGATTATATATGCGGCTAACCAGTTAGCTAGCTCTGGTCCCAAGCGCTGTTCAGCTAACTTGTTAGCTAGCTCTGGTCCCGAACGTTACATTAATACATCCATTGTTGGTTTCCAAACATGTTTTTGTTGAGTGAAAGGCTTTAGTTACTAACTAAAGATGTTGGTAAAGCGCGGACGAGTCCGAACTCTAATCTGAATGCTCCGAATGTAGAGACTGATTCCCGGGATCTTTGTGTCAATGATACGATTCAGTGAATTGGTAAATTATTGTAGAATACCCAACTTTTTCAAGCTTGTAGTCCGTCTCCCCTCCCTAATGTTTTTGACACATACACCTGCTGGTCTGTTTCAGATCTCATGCCCTCATTCATCCGACATGGACCCACTATTCCCAGACGCACCGAGGTCCCTCTGCCTGAGCCTGGTCCCTCAGCCTACCCTGTGGGAACCAGCCCTGAACCTGTGGTGGTCCGCAACAAGAGCTTCCTGCGCGCCCCTGTGCAGAGACCACCCCACGAGGTGGCTCGGCGGGAGAGCCATAGGATGTCAGCCCCTCCGTACCTACCACGTAGCCTGGGGGATATAACCCACGAGTACGGAGGCTCCTCACAGTCCTTCCTCACGGACGTGAGCGCCGCGGCTGAGAACGGTGACGCTGGACGCTACTACTACCCCCCGCCTCCGGAACCTTACTACGACAGCCAGCAGCAGCAGAGACGGCCTCAGCCCAGGCCCCAGCAGCCCAGAGCACCTGAACGTTTCCATGAGGACTATAGATACTATGAACACAACGAACATCCAAACTTCCAAAGACTACCACCACCACCACAACAACACACTTCCCCGACCCCAAACAGACCGCCAACAGGTAAGCATAAAGTGGTGGTTTCCCCCGACATAAATTAATCTTAGTCCTGGATTAAAAATAATTTTAAAAATACATCTAAACAATCCCAGAAACCACCCCAAATAAGTCTTACCTAACACTTTTTTTAAAAAAAATTAATCAGTTGAACCCATTTAAATTGGATACAATATGATTGAGGGGAAAAAAAGAAACCCGTACACTGCTCTTGCTAGTATCACTGCTCATTATTAACCTTTACGTATCGGCCTTAGTCAGAGCTTTTTTCTTTCTTTTTTGTCTTTGAAAAGCTCTGACGAAGGCCTTGAGGATGATACGTAAAGCTTAAAGAGCAGTGATACTAGCCAGAGCAGTGTGCGGGTTTCTTATTTTTTCTCTCTCTCAACTTATTCAACTGTTACCATATACACCTTTTTGAAATTTGATACATATTTAATAAAGGTTTAGTCAACAAGAAGAAAATGATGATTGAGGCCTTAAATGCACACACAGCAGTAAAAAGCCACGTTTTCCCAGCTGAAAGACAATGGCCAGAGCTTTAGCCATGAGGTTGCGCAACGATTTAAGTCAAGTCATCATTTTAGTCAAAGTATAATGTATTTGGGCTTGAAGTGACACATCTAAACTGCCCACTACAAGTCTGTGTGATTCCTATGATATGACATACACATTATTTTAGGTTTTCGTTTTAGGACTGGGTTTTATTTTAATGTTTTACCAACCTCCAGCACGGCATTGTTTATTATTCATAAACAGCTGCAAAGTTATTTTTCTTCGTAACTGAGATGAGCCAAACAGCCTTGTGTCCGCTATGATGTGGCGAGTAAAATGTTGACATTGCTTTGCTCATTGGATGTGGCGAGTAGGCTGCTCATTGGATGTGGCGAGTAGGCTGCTCATTGGATGTGGCGAGTAGGCTAGTAACCGGCAGGGTAGCCTAGTGGTAAGAGCGCTGGACTAGTAACCGGAAGTTCAAATCCCCGAGCTGACAAGGTACGTCGTTCTGCCCCTGAACAGGCAGTTAACCCACTGTTCCTAGGTTGTCATTGAAAATAGGAATTTGTTCTTTAACTGACTTGCCTAGTTAAATAAAGGTAAAATAAAAATATTCAATGGTTAATTCCTGGACTTGCCACTCTTCTGTATGAGCATGAATGCACTGGCCATGAAGCTATATTGTAACTAGTCGACACAGCTTATAAACAGGTGTAGAAGTGTGTCTTTGCTGCTACCATTCTTCCGGGTACTCAGCTAGCAGATCCTTGTTTTGTTGTCGTTTGGATAGAGCCTTAAGAGAAAGGGGTGGTGCCGGTTCAGTTAAACCTCACTGTTTGGATCTTCAAAATGTAGTCTGGCTGCAAACTAGTAATTTGCAGACTGAGTGGGACCGCCCGCCCGCCCCAAGTCAAAATACCTCAATCCCAGACTGCTTCATTTCAGATGTTTTACTTTACAAGTCTTTCTCTGTGTGTACAGTAATCCTTAAGAGTCGCGCCTTTCGCGTCGTCTCAATACACCGCATCTGCCTTTTTCGTCTGTCTTCCCATCCGCAGTGTAAAATGGCAGAGGTTTTACGGCTCTGTTTGTCAGACCAGGAGACATCCTGAAAATTGGTCTTGTCACAAACATGTGTAACGTATACGACCCCCCTCCTTCCCTCCCCACAAGCGCCATAGGACCTGTCTGAAGTCGCTACCATCGACGTGTCAACTTCTGTCTGTAGCCAAAACTGTTCTGGCTACAAACTAATATGACCCTACTGTGGGAAGGGGAGACTCTCACAAACACAATGGTGTTCTGTTTTTAAGGTAACCCTGTACCAATTTTTTTTATTTTTTTATGTTTGGGAGTATGTTTAGTAGTTTTGTGCCAACACAACAACAAAAGTAGTTAAATATGTGTAAAATAATTGATGTTGTACCAGTCAAGTTTGGACACACATACTCATCCAAGGGTTTTTATTTTATTTTTATGATATTCTACATTGTAGCATAATAGTGAAGACATCAAAACTATGAAATAACACATATGGAGTCATGTAGTAACCAAAAAAGTGTTAAACAAATCAAAATATATTTTAGATATGAGTTTTTTTTAAAGTAGCCACCCTTTGCCTTGATGACATCTTTGCACACTCTTGGCATTCTCCCAACTAGCTTCATGAGGTAGTCACCTGGAATGCATTTTAATTAACAGGTGTTCCTTTTTAATTTGTGTAATTTCTTTCCTCCTTAATGCGTTTGAGCCTATCAGTTGTCTTGTGACAAGACACATTTTGTTATTCTAAAATACCATTTTAAATCTAGACAATACCCCACATTGACAAAGCGAAAACAGGTATTTGGACATTTTTGCAAATTTATTACAAATAAAAAAAGATGCCTTATTTACATAAGTATTCAGACCCTTTGCTATAATACTCAAAATTGAGCTCAGGTGCATCCTGTTTCCATTGATCATCCTTGGGATGTTTCTACAACTTGATTGGAGTCCACCTGTGGTTAATTCAATTGATTGAGCATAATTTGGAAAAGCACACACCTGTCTATATAATGTTCCACAGTTGACAGTGCATGTCAGACCAAAAACCAAGCCATGAGGTCGAAGGAATTGTCCGTAGAGCTCCGAAACATGACTGTGTCTAGGCACCGATCTGAGGAAGGGTACCAAAACATTTCTGCAGCATTGAAGGTCCCCAAGAACACCGTGGCCTCCATCATTTTTAAATGTAATCATTTTTGAACCACCAAGACTCTTCCTAGAGCTGAATGCGTCACATTTGTAGGAAACTTGGCACAGCATCATGCTGTGGGGAAGTCTTGAATGTCCTTGAGTGGTCCAGCCGGAGCCTGGACTTGAACCCGATCAAACATCTCTCGAGAGACATTGATAATATCTGTGCAGCAACACTCCCCATCCAACCTGGCAGAGCTTGAGAGGATCTGCAGAGAAGAATGGGAGGAACTCTCCAAATACAGGTGTGCCAAGCTTGTAGCGTCACACCCAAGAAGACATGGCTGTAATCGCTGCCAATTGTGCTTCAACAAAGTACTAAGTAGAAGCACGGTACTTATGTAAAAGTTGATATTTCCATTTTTTTTTTGTGTAAATTAGCAATTTCTAAAACAATTTTAGAATAAAGCTGTAACTTCCCAAAATGTGGAAATAGTCAAGGGGTCTGAATACTTTCCTGAAGTATGAATACTTTTTGCCTCCAGAAAGTTTTCAGTCCCCGTAACTTATTCCACGTTATGTTACAGCCTGAATTAAACATTTCTCACCCATCTACACACAATACCCCATAATGGCAATGAAAATCTTTATTTTCTGTTTTACAATTGTTTGCACATTTTATTTGAAGTGAAATACAGAAATATCTCATTTACCTGAGACAATACATGTTAGAAGCACCTTTGGCAGCGATTACAGCTGAGAGTCTTTTGGGGTAAATATCTAAGAGCTTTTCACACCTGGATTGTGCAACATTTGCCCATTTAAAAAAAAAAAAAAAATAATAATAATAATATATTTTTTTAAATTGTTTTATTCTTCAAGCTCTGTCCAATTTGGTTGTTGATCATTGCTAGACAACCATTTTCAAGTATTGCTATAGATTTAAGTCCAAACTTGGTCCATCTGAAACGTTCACGGTTGTCTTCTGGGTAAGCAACTCCAGTGTAGGTTTGGCCTTGTGTTTTAGGTTATTGTCCTGCTGAAAGGTGAATTAATCTCCCAGTGTCTGGTGGAAAGCAGACTGAACCAGGTTTTCCTCTAGGATTTTGCCAGTGCTTAGCTCTATTCCGCTTCTATGCTGAAACTCCCCAAGTCCTTAATGATTACAAGCATACCCATAACATGATGCAGCCACCACTCTGCTTGAAAATATGGAGAGTGGTTCTCAATATGTTGTATATTTGGGGCAAATCCAACACTTTGTTTTCAGGACAAAAAGTGAATGGCTTTGCCACATTTTTTGCCAGTATTACTTTAGTGCCAGTATTACTTTAGTGCCTTGTTGCAAACAGGATGTATTTTTTGTTGTTGGAATATTGGTATTCTGTACAGGCTTCCCTCATTTTACACTGTCAATTAGGTTAGTATTGTGGAGCAACTACACTGAACACAAATATAAACTGTTAGGTTCTAAATTAATCCTTTATAAAATTTCACAGGCGATTTAGTAAAGCTCAAACTAAGTTTTATTCACAGATTGGGCCATATAGCTCTACAGACCGACACAGTTCCACCAGTGGTAGTGTGTGTATATGTGTGTGTGTGTGTGTGTGTGTATATGTATATATATATGTGTATATATATATATATATATATATATCCCCCAATTTGAGTGATGTCCTCCTTCTCTCTAAACATTACATATTTATAACTAAGCAAGAAATTAAGTGATGCGGGCAATAAAGTGTTCCTTCTCCCTTAATGTGACCTGACCGGATCTCCATTCCTCACTAACCCACATCTCTCCACCCTTATCGGTGCCTGCCAACCATGGGATCATCTTTCCTTCACTCAGTACATTCCAGTTTAATTGCCTCCACCATATACATTCCTCTTGCACATACCCATTCACTTCTGGTGTAGAAACCAAGACTGCGGCACTCAATATTTCAATTGGATACATGATCATTTAACTTGCCTAGTTAAATAAAATAATAATAATTAACACTATTCCAAGGTTAGGAGTCAGAACTCAGAATCCATCAAAACTCTACATGTGAAGTGTTTGTCCGATGTTTTCATGAGCTAAAATAAAATGTCCCATAAATGTTCCATACACACAAAGCTTATTTCTCTCAAATGTTGAGCACACATTTGTTTACATTCCTGTTAGTGAGCATTTTTACTTTACGAAGACAATCCATCCACCTGGCAGGTGTGGCATATCAAGAAGCTGATTAAACCGCATGATCATTACATAGGTGCACCTTGTGCTGGGGGACAATAAGGCCACATCACAATGCCACAGGTGTCTCAAGTTTTGAGGGAGCATGCAATTGGCATTCTGACTGCAGGAATGTCCACCAGAGAATGTAATGTTGCCGGAGAATGTAATGTTCATTTCTCTACCATAAGCCGCCTCAAGTCGTTGCAGAGAATTTGTCAGTATGTCTAACCAACCGTAAACCATGTGTATGGCGTCGTGTGGGCGAGTGGTTTGCTGATGTCAATGTTGTGAACAGAGTGCCCCATGGTGGGGTTATGGCATGAGCAGGAATAAACTACGGACACAATTGCATTTTGTTTACGTGACCGTGACGAGATCCTGAGGCCCATTGTCGTGCCATTCATCTGCCGCCATCACCTCATGTTTCAGCATGATAATGCACGGCCCCATGTCGCAAGGATCTGTACACAATTCCTGGAAGCTGAACATTTTACAGTTCTTACATGGCCTGCATACTCACCATATCAATCAACTTTACCCCCAGGCAGGATGTAACCCCACCCACTTTGCCAAAGCACAGCCCCCACCCCACTAGAGGGATATCTTCAAACCATCTACTTACTACCCTGAGACAAGGCCCAAGTATAGCCCATGAAGATTTCCCCACGGCACAAACCCGATGGGGGCGCCAACCCGGACAGGAAGATCACGTCAGTGACTCAACCCCCATAATAGGGTTAGAGGCAGAGAATCCCATAGAGCATGTTTGGGATGCTCTGGATCGACGTGTACGACAGCGTGTTCCAGTTCCCGCCCATCATCCAGCAACTTCACACAGCCAATGAAGAGGAGTGGGACAACATTCCACAGCCAATGAAGAGGAGTGGGACAACATTCCACAGGCCACAATCAACAGCCTGATCAACTCTATGAGAAGGAGATGTGTCGTGTTGCATGTGGCAAATGGTGGTCACACCAGACTGGTTTTCTGATACTCCCCTACCTTTTTTATGTTTTAAATTGACAGAATTCAAACATTTTCAGTCATTTTAAATTGTAAAGTCAAGTCCTTTTACACACAATACCAATGTTTCTAATCTGGGAGGTTTTTTGGATGAAGTATCCAATAGTGTAGCTGTGTATTTTGAATGGAATCAAGGCATTAGGATGTACCAGAGGCCACCAAAAATATTGATAGTTTGGAGAAAAAAAATTGAAGGTCTGGACTGTCTACTTTTCCTAGGTGGCTGGCTACTCCCAGTACTGTTACTAGTACAGATTGAAGCTTTTTGGTGATTTACTAGTTGTCCCAGTTAATTTCTCCTCTCGGACAATGCTCTGTAACAGACTGAACCAATGTTTCCCTCTCTGTGGACGGAGGAGTGTATTTTCTGTGGAACGCGTGCACATTCCAGTCCTTCACTCACGAGCTGGCTAAGAGCACTAATGGTGTGTTGTCGTCCATCACTCCCAGGCAGAATTGATCAGATTCCAGCTGCCAAATGTGCTGAAAATATCTGCTCTCTCTTGTTTTGATGCTACAGTTCTCATTTAAATGTAACATTTTATTTTATTTCCATGTTAACGGACCCATGAGCACCAACCAATTGTGTGTGTGTGTGTGTGTGTGTAAAACCCCTGGATTGCTGATGCTATGTATTGGCCACTGAGAGGCTTTTGTTTGAGTGATCCTTCATAGGAATGAATGGAATTAATTATACAGTATTTCAATTCAATGTTAAAGAACAGAATAAAATGCTTTTTTTTTTGTAGTGGGGACAGTAACATTAGAATATTTTTAAAATCACACTTAGGCTATTTTTTTAAATATTTTTTTTAGCCTCACAATTTTAAAGTATGCGCTGCAATATGTACCGTTGCTGAGTAACCTGACAATTTCCATATATATTTGTGGTAATTCTCATTGAAATGTATTTCTAGGGTTCCCGTTTCTGTTGAGTTTCGTTTATTTGCGTCTTTTTACTTTCGGTTTTGTACACCAGCTTTTTTTTTTTTTGTAATAATGATAATTACAACAATACTGAATGAAGACTTATTTTAACTTAATATAATATTTAACTTAATTTTATTTTTATTTTTACCTTTTATTTTACTAGGCAAGTCAGTTAAGAACAAATTCTTATTTTCAATGACGGCCTAGGAACAGTGGGTTAACTGCCTGTTCAGGGGCAGAACGACAGATTTGTATCTTGTCAGCTCGGGGATTTGATCTTGCAACCTTTCGGTTACTAGTCCAACGCTCTAACCACTAGGCTACCCTGCCGCCTCTACACTCTAACCACTAGGCTACCCTGCCGCCTCTACACTCTAACCACTAGGCTACCCTGCCACCTCTACACTCTAACCACTAGGCTACCCTGCCACCTCTACACTCTAACCACTAGGCTACCCTGCCACCTCTACACTCTAACCACTAGGCTACCCTGCCACCTCTACACTCTAACCACTAGGCTACCTGCCACCTCTACACTCTAACCACTAGGCTACCCTGCCACCTCTACACTCTAACCACTAGGCTACCCTGCCACCTCTACACTCTAACCACTAGGCTACCCTGCCGCCTCTACACTCTAACCACTAGGCTACCTGCCACCTCTACACTCTAACCACTAGGCTACCCTGCCACCTCTACACTCTAACCACTAGGCTACCCTACCACCTCTACACTCTAACCACTAGGCTACCCTACCACCTCTACACTCTAACCACTAGGCTACCCTACCACCTCTACCTCTAACCACTAGGCTACCCTACCACCTCTACACTCTAACCACTAGGCTACCCTACCACCTCTACACTCTAACCACTAGGCTACCCTACCACCTCTACACTCTAACCACTAGGCTACCCTACCACCTCTACACTCTAACCACTAGGCTACCCTGCCACCTCTACACTCTAACCACTAGTCTACCCTACCACCTCTACACTCTAACCACTAGGCTACCCTGCCACCTCTACACTCTAACCACTAGGCTACCCTGCCACCTCTACACTCTAACCACTAGGCTACCCTGCCACCTCTACACTCTAACCACTAGGCTACCCTGCCGCCCCAATATAATGTAATATAATACATCAATAAATTCAATTTAGCCTCAAATGAATAATGAAACATGTTCAATTTGGTTTAAATATATTGCAAAAACAAAGTGTTGGAGAAGAAAGTAAAAGTGCAATATGTGCCATGTAAAAAAAGCGAACGTTTAAGTTCCTTGCCCCCCCCCCCTTAAAAGACCTAGATGCACTATTGTAAAGTGGCTGTTCCACTGGATGTCATAAGGTGAAAGCACCAATTTGTAAGTCGCTCTGGATAAGAGCGTCTGCTAAATGACTTAAATGTAAATGTAAACATGAGAACATATGAAAGCTGGTGGTGGTGAGTCTTCAATATTCGGCCCTAATTAATCGGTCGACCTCTAGTTTTTTAATTATGTAAAATATATATTTCTCAGCGGTGTGGATGGTACAATGGTTCTCTACAGTATATACTTTGCTTGTTTTGTCACAAACTGAAATTAGGCGAACTATTAGAATTTTTAGCACTACACAGCTGATTCAAATAATTAAAGTTTGATGATGATCAGTTGGTTATTTGAATCGGCTGTGTAGTGCTAGGGCAAAAACCCTTAACGTGCACCCAGTGGGCCCCAGGACTGAGTTTGGGAAACCCTCCTCTAGGTAATAGGGGGTCATTTGGGAGTGGGATACAGCCTAACTGTTCTCCTCTTCTCTGGGTCCTCAGGTATTGGTCGGATGCAGGCTAAGTCTCTGGGGAACCTGTCCAGTCCGAGCGGCGAGGACCTCCCCCTGCCCCGTGGTTGGACGGTAGACTGGACCATCCGAGGCAGGAAGTACTACATCGATCACAACACCAACACCACCCACTGGTCCCACCCCCTGGAGAGAGAGGGTCTGCCCCCTGGCTGGGAGAAGGTGGAGTCAGCTGAGTTTGGGACCTACTACGTGGACCACCTCAACAAGAGGGCTCAGTATAGACACCCCTGTGCTCCTAGGTAGGCTGTAGAGACATACTCCACTCCTGTGTTCCTAGGTAGGTAGACAGACTCCACCCCTGTGCTCCTAGGTAGGCTGTAGAGACATACTCCACCCCTGTGCTCCTAGGTAGGGGAGGAAATGTAGACTTCTTCTTTGTTATTTCTTTTCAACCATTTTGTTTATCAGGTTCTTCCGGCGCCGACTGAGATGGCCGCCTCGCTTCGCGTTCCTAGGAAACTATGCAGTTTTTTGTTTTTTTACGTGTTATTTCTTACATTAGTACCCCAGGTCATCTTAGGTTTCATTACATACAGTCGAGAAGAACTACTGAATATAAGATCAGCGTCAACTCACCGTCAGTACGACCAAGAATATGTTTTCCGCGACGCGGATCCGGTGTTCTGCCTTACAAACAGGACAACGGAATGGATCGCATGCAGCGACCCAAGGAAACGACTCCGAAAAAGAGGGAAACGAGGCGGTGTTCTGGTCAGACTCCGAAAAAGGGCACATCGCGCACCACTCCCCAGCATTCTTCTTGCCAATGTCCAGTCTCTTGACAACAAGGTTGACGAAATCCGAGCATGGGTAGCATTCCAGAGGGACATCGGAGACTGCAACGTTCTCTGCTTCACGGAAACATGGCTTACTGGGAAGACGCTATCCGATGCGGTGCAGCCAACGGGTTTCTCCACGCATCGCGCCGACAGAAACAAACATCTTTCTGGTAAGAAGAGTGGCGGGGCGTATGCCTCATGACTAACGAGACATGGTGTGATGAAGGAAACATACAGGAACTCAAATCCTTCTGTTCACCTGATTTAGAATTCCTCACAATCAAATGTAGACCGCATTATCTTCCAAGAGAATTCTCTTCGATTATAATCACAGCCGTATATATCCCCCAAGCAGACACATCGATGGCTCTGAACGAACTTTATTTAACTCTTTGCAAACTGGAAACCATTTATCCGGAGGCTGCATTCATTGTAGCTGGGGATTTTAACAAAGCTAATCTGAAAACAAGACTCCCTAAATTTTATCAGCATATCGATTGCGCAACCAGGGGTGGTAAAACCTTGGATCATTGTTACTCTAACTTCCGCGACGCATATAAGGCCCTGCCCCGCCCCCCTTTCGGAAAAGCTGACCACGACTCCATTTTGCTGATCCCTGCCTATAGGCAGAAACTAAAACAAGAGGCTCCCACGCTGAGGTCTGTCCAACGCTGGTCAGACCAAGCTGACTCCACACTCCAAGACTGCTTCCATCACGTGGACTGGGACATGTTTCGTATTGCGTCAGATGGAAATATTGACGAATACGCTGATTCGGTGTGCGAGTTCATTAGAACGTGCGTCGAAGATGTCGTTCCCATAGCAACGATAAAAACATTCCCAAACCAGAAACCGTGGATTGATGGCAGCATTCGCGTGAAACTGAAAGCGCGAACCACTGCTTTTAATCAGGGCAAGGTGTCTGGTAACATGTCCGAATATAAACAATGCAGCTATTCCCTCCGCAAGGCTATTAAACAAGCTAAGCGTCAGTACAGAGACCAAGTGGAATCTCAATTCAACGGCTCAGACACAAGAGGCATGTGGCAGGGTCTACAGTCAATCACGGACTACAAGAAGAAACCCAGCCCAGTCACGGACCAGGATGTCTTGCTCCCAGGCAGACTAAATAACTTTTTTTGCCCGCTTTGAGGACAATACAGTGCCACTGACACGGCCTGCAACGAAAACATGCGGTCTCTCCTTCACTGCAGCCGAGGTGAGTAAGACATTTAAACGTGTTAACCCTCGCAAGGCTGCAGGCCCAGACGGCATCCCCAGCCGCGCCCTCAGCATGCGCAGACCAGCTGGCCGGTGTGTTTACGGACATATTCAATCAATCCCTATACCAGTCTGCTGTTCCCACATGCTTCAAGAGGGCCACCATTGTTCCTGTTCCCAAGAAAGCTAAGGTAACTGAGCTAAACGACTACCGCCCCCGTAGCACTCACTTCCGTCATCATGAAGTGCTTTGAGAGACTAGTCAAGGACCATATCACCTCCACCCTACCTGACACCCTAGACCCACTCCAATTTGCTTACCGCCCAAATAGGTCCACAGACGATGCAATCTCAACCACACTGCACACTGCCCTAACCCACCTGTACAAGAGGAATACCTATGTGAGAATGCTGTTCATCGACTACAGCTCGGCATTCAACACCATAGTACCCTCCAAGCTCGTCATCAAGCTCGAGACCCTGGGTCTCGACCCCGCCCTGTGCAACTGGGTACTGGACTTCCTGACGGGCCGCCCCCAGGTGGTGAGTGTAGGCAACAACATCTCCCCGCTGATCCTCAACACGGGGGCCCCACAAGGGTGCGTTCTGAGCCCTCTCCTGTACTCCCTGTTCACCCACGACTGCGTGGCCACGCACGCCTCCAACTCAATCATCAAGTTTGCGGACGACAACAGTGGTAGGCTTGATTACCAACGACGAGACGGCCTACAGGGAGGAGGTGAGGGCCCTCGGAGTGTGGTGTCAGGAAAATAACCTCACACTCAACGTCAACAAAACTAAGGAGATGATTGTGGACTTCAGGAAACAGCAGAGGGAACACCCCCCTATCCACATCGATGGATCAGTAGTGGAGAGGGTAGCAAGTTTTAAGTTCCTCGGCATACACATCACAGACAAACTGAATTGGTCCACTCACACTGACAGCGTCGTGAAGAAGGCGCAGCAGCGCCTCTTCAACCTCAGGAGGCTGAAGAAATTCGGCTTGTCACCAAAAGCACTCACAAACTTCTACAGATGCACAATCGAGAGCATCCTGGCGGGCTGTATCACCGCCTGGTACGGCAACTGCTCCGCCCTCAACCGTAAGGCTCTCCAGAGGGTAGTGAGGTCTGCACAACGCATCACCGGGGGCAAACTACCTGCCCTCCAGGACACCTACACCACCTGATGTTACAGGAAGGCCCTAAAGATCATCAAGGACATCAACCACCCGAACCACTGCCTGTTCACCCCGCTATCATCCAGAAGGCGAGGTCAGTACAGGTGCATCAAAGCTGGGACCGAGAGACTGAAAAACAGCTTCTATCTCAAGGCCATCAGACTGTTAAACAGCCACCACTAACATTGAGTGGCTGCTGCCAACACACTGTCATTGACACTGACCCAACTCCAGCCACTTTAATAATGGGAATTGATGGGAAATGATGTAAATATATCACTAGCCACTTTAAACAATGCTACCTTATATAATGTTTCTTACCCTACATTATTCATCTCATATGCATACGTATATACTGTACTCTAGATCATCGACTGCATCCTTATGTCACTAGCCACTTTAACTATGCCACTTTGTTTACTTTGTCTACATACTCATCTCATATGTATATACTGTACTCGATACCATCTACTGTATGCTGCTCTGTACCATCACTCATTCATATATCCTTATGTACATATTCTTTATCCCCTTACACTGTGTATAAGACAGTAGTTTTGGAATTGTTAGTTAGATTACTTGTTGGTTATCACTGCATTGTCGGAACTAGAAGCACAAGCATTTCGCTACACTCGCATTAACATCTGCTAACCATGTGTATGTGACAAATAAAATTTGATTTGATAAACTCAACTCCTAGCCATTGTCCATACTTACTGTCCAACCCCCCCTCTCCTTCTGCTCCAGCGTGCCTCGTTATGACCAGCCCCCTCCCCTGCCCCCTCCGGTAGTGTACCAGCCTCGCCCCTCGGAGAGGAACCATCCGGTACTGGTACCAGCCAACCCGTACCACACGGCAGAGATCCCTGACTGGCTACAGGTGTATGCCCGCGCCCCGCTCAAGTGAGTGACATCCACCTGGTTTTCCTCCCATATATCTGTGGGGATTTACCCCCGTACGTGTTTCCATGGCTGAGGCAGTGGGGAAAGCCTGGGGCTCGATACTGTACTCTTTCTCATAACTTAACAACTTGCATAAATGTCCTGGAACAGGTTTTCGTGTTTATTGATTTAGTGATGGCTACATTAGAGGTTCTCGTCACCTTTTACCGTCGCTGCGTTACTGTAAAAGGGTGTAATCATAATACATTGGGTTTTACCGTCGCTGCGTTAATGTAAAAGGGATTTTACCGTTACTGTAAAGGGGATTTTACCGTTACTGTAAAGGGGATTTTACCGTTACTGTAAAGGGGATTTTACCGTTACTGTAAAGGGGATTTTACCGTTACTGTAAAGGGGATTTTACCGTTACTGTAAAGGGGATTTTACCGTTACTGTACAGGGGATTTTACCGTTACTGTACAGGGGATTTTACCGTTACTGTACAGGGGATTTTACCGTTACTGTACAGGGGATTTTACCGTTACTGTACAGGGGATTTTACCGTTACTGTAAAGGGGATTTTACCGTTACTGTAAAGGGGATTTAGGATTTTAATAATGCTTGTTTAAAACCCAATGTATTATGATTACACTTCCCTGTGATGTGGACTTTCAGGAGGCAGACAGGATGTTCAGGTATAAGGATATGGACAGACAGGATGTTCAGGTATAAGGATGTGGACCGTGAGGAGGCAGACAGGATGTTCGGGTATAAGGATGTGGACCGTGAGGAGGCAGACAGGATGTTCGGGTATAAGGATATGGACAGACAGGATGTTCAGGTATAAGGGTGTAGACTGTGAGGAGGCAGACAGGATGTTCAGGTATAAGGATATGGACAGACAGGATGTTCAGGTATAAGGATGTAGACTGTGGAGGCAGACAGGATGTTCAGGTATAAGGATGTAGACACAGGATGTTCAGGTATAAGGATATGGACAGACAGGATGTTCAGGTATAAGGATGTAGACTGTGAGGAGGCAGACAGGATGTTCGGGTATAAGGATATGGACAGACAGGATGTTCGGGTATAAGGATATGGACAGACAGGATGTTCAGGTATAAGGATGTAGACAGACAGGATGTTCGGGTATAAGGATGTAGACACAGGATGTTCAGGTATAAGGATATGGACAGACAGACAGGATGTTCGGGCATAAGGATATGGACAGACAGACAGGATGTTCGGGCATAAGGATATGGACAGACAGACAGGATGTTCGGGCATAAGGATATGGACAAACAGACAGGATGTTCGGGTATAAGGATATGGACAGACAGGATGTTCGGGTATAAGGATGTGGACCGTGAGGAGGCAGACAGGATGTTCGGGTATAAGGATATGGACAGACAGGATGTTCAGGTATAAGGATATGGACAGACAGGATGTTCGGGTATAAGGATATGGACAGACAGGATGTTCAGGTGCTCACCTCTCTCTTCTACCAGGTATGACCACATCCTGAAGTGGGAGCTGTTTCAGCTGGTGGATCTGGACACGTACCAGGGCATGTTGAAGCTGCTCTTCATGAAGGAACTGGAGCGTATCGTCAAGTCCTACGAGGCCTACCGTCAGGCCCTGCTGTCTGAGGTGGACCAAAGGAAACCGAGGCAGCAGTGGTACACTCAGGCCCAGCAGCAGTCGGGCAAGAACTTCACAGGGAACATGTGAACTGGGTCGTAAATTCACTAGGAAGCAAACGGGGGAGAAAACAAAGAAGGACCTACCTGAATTTGTCCAATAATAAACCAGTTGGTTGTTGCTAAACAGTTTGCTACGGTGTGCACTAATGAATACAACCCCAAATTGACTGGACGGAGGAATGGACTCTGTGCTAGCTCAACATTGGACTTCAAGGACTCTCATTCTACACTGTTCATACGAAGTTCAGGCCTGGTGAACCGTTGTCCCACCCCTCGGAGGTTACTACAGCACAGATATCTCCTCCTGAGGTTACTACAGCACAGAGATCTCCTCCTGAGGTTACTACAGCACAGAGATCTCCTCCTGAGGTTACTACAGCACAGAGATCTCCTCCTGAGGTTACTACAGCACAGAGATCTCCTCCTGAGGTTACTACAGCACAGAGATCTCCTCCTGAGGTTACTACAGCACAGAGATCTCCTCCTGAGGTTACTACAGCACAGAGATCTCCTCCTGAGGTTACTACAGCACAGAGATCTCCTCCTGAGGTTACTACAGCACAGAGATCGCCTCCTGAGGTTACTACAGCACAGAGATCGCCTCCTGAGGTTACTACAGCACAGAGATCTCCTCCTGAGGTTACTACAGCACAGAGATCTCCTCCTGAGGTTACTACAGCACAGAGATCTCCTCCTGAGGTTACTACAGCATAGAGATCTCCTCCTGAGGTTACTACAGCACAGAGATCTCCTCCTGAGGTTACTACAGCACAGAGATCTCCTCCTGAGGTTACTACAGCACAGAGATCTCCTCCTGAGGTTACTACAGCACAGAGATCTCCTCCTGAGGTTACTACAGCACAGAGATCTCCTCCTGAGGTTACTACAGCACAGAGATCTCCTCCTGAGGTTACTACAGCACAGAGATCTCCTCCTGAGGTTACTACAGCACAGAGATCTCCTCCTGAGGTTACTACAGCACAGAGATCTCCTCCTGAGGTTACTACAGCACAGAGATCTCCTCCTGAGGTTACTACAGCACAGAGATCTCCTCCTGAGGTTACTACAGCACAGAGATCTCCTCCTGAGGTTACTACAGCACAGAGATCTCCTCCTGAGGTTACTACAGCACAGAGATCTCCTCCTGAGGTTACTACAGCACAGAGATCTCCTCCTGAGGTTACTACAGCACAGAGATCTCCTCCTGAGGTTACTACAGCACAGAGATCTCCTCCTGAGGTTACTACAGCACAGAGATCTCCTCCTGAGGTTACTACAGCACAGAGATCTCCTCCTGAGGTTACTACAGCACAGAGATCTCCTCCTGAGGTTACTACAGCACAGAGATCTCCTCCTGAGGTTACTACAGCACAGAGATCTCCTCCTGAGGTTACTACAGCACAGAGATCTCCTCCTGAGGTTACTACAGCACAGAGATCTCCTGAGGTTACTACAGTACAGAGATCTCCTGAGGTTACTACAGCACAGAGATCTCCTCCTCCTGAGGTTTGTCCACCCCCTCCCTCCCCCCCTTTGAGGGACGGACAGCAGTAGGTTTCTACAGTTCTCCTCCGAGGTTTTGTCCTTGTCCCCTGAGGTTTGTAGGGAGGGACGGACAGCAGTAGGTTTCTACAGTCCTCCTCCGAGGTTTTGTCCTTGTCCCCTGAGGTTTGTAGGGAGGGACGGACAGCAGTAGGTTTCTACAGTTCTCCTCCGAGGTTTTGTCCTTGTCCCCTGAGGTTTGTAGGGAGGGACGGACAGCAGTAGGTTTCTACAGTCCTCCGAGGTTTTGTCCTTGTCCCCTGAGGTTTGTAGGAAGGGACGGGCAGCGGTAGGTTTCTACAGTCCTCCGAGGTTTTGTCCTTGTCCCCTGAGGTTTGTAGGGAGGGACGGACAGCAGTAGGTTTCTACAGTCCTCCTCCGAGGTTTTGTCCTTGTCCCCTGAGGTTTGTAGGGAGGGACGGACAGCAGTAGATTTCTACAGTCCTCCGAGGTTTTGTCCTTGTCCCCTGAGGTTTGTAGGGAGGGACGGACAGCAGTAGGTTTCTACAGTCCTCCTCCGAGGTTTTGTCCTTGTCCCCTGAGGTTTGTAGGGAGGGACGGACAGCAGTAGGTTTCTACAGTCCTCCTCCGAGGTTTTGTCCTTGTCCCCTGAGGTTTGTAGGAAGGGACGGACAGCAGTAGGTTTCTACAGTCCTCCTCCGAGGTTTTGTCCTTGTCCCCTGAGGTTTGTAGGGAGGGACGGACAGCAGTAGGTTTCTACAGTCCTCCGAGGTTTTGTCCTTGTCCCCTGAGGTTTGTAGGGAGGGACGGACAGCAGTAGGTTTCTACAGTCCTCCGAGGTTTTGTCCTTGTCCCCTGAGGTTTGTAGGAAGGGACGGGCAGCGGTAGGTTTCTACAGTCCTCCGAGGTTTTGTCCTTGTCCCCTGAGGTTTGTAGGGAGGGACGGACAGCAGTAGGTTTCTACAGTCCTCCTCCGAGGTTTTGTCCTTGTCCCCTGAGGTTTGTAGGGAGGGACGGACAGCAGTAGATTTCTACAGTCCTCCGAGGTTTTGTCCTTGTCCCCTGAGGTTTGTAGGGAGGGACGGACAGCAGTAGGTTTCTACAGTCCTCCTCCGAGGTTTTGTCCTTGTCCCCTGAGGTTTGTAGGAAGGGACGGACAGCAGTAGGTTTCTACAGTCCTCCTCCGAGGTTTTGTCCTTGTCCCCTGAGGTTTGTAGGGAGGGACGGACAGCAGTAGGTTTCTACAGTCCTCCGAGGTTTTGTCCTTGTCCCCTGAGGTTTGTAGGAAGGGACGGACAGCGGTAGGTTTCTACAGTCCTCCGAGGTTTTGTCCTTGTCCCCTGAGGTTTGTAGGGAGGGACGGACAGCGGTAGGTTTCTACAGTCCTCCGAGGTTTTGTCCTTGTCCCCTGAGGTTTGTAGGAAGGGACGGACAGCGGTAGGTTTCTACAGTCCTCCGAGGTTTTGTCCTTGTCCCCTGAGGTTTGTAGGAAGGGACAGGCAGCGGTAGGTTTCTACAGTCCTCCAAGGTTTTGTCCTTGTCCCCTGAGGTTTGTAGGGAGGGACGGACAGCAGTAGGTTTCTACAGTCCTCCGAGGTTTTGTCCTTGTCCCCTGAGGTTTGTAGGGAGGGACGGACAGCGGTAGGTTTCTACAGTCCTCCTCTGGCTCTGTTTTCTAAAGGCAGGAAGATTACAGGCTGACAGATCTGCTTGTTTAAATGTCCATAAATGACTATAATAAGATGACAGGTTGAGATTGTGCCTTTTCATCAATGGCAGCACTTGCTTGTTATTTTTTTTTATTTTTTTTGCTTTGTAAAATTATATTAAAACAATTCCATTTTAAGGAGAGCAGGACCAGCAATGTTGCCTTAGGAACTCGTTTCCATATGAATTATGCTTCATAAATGTTTTTGTAATTGTATCTCGCCCCACAAAACAAAGGATATTATTGAACTTTTTAACAATTTAATGTGATATATATATAAAAATATATATTGTAATTGTCATCAATACATCCTTTTGTTGACACAATCCTCTAAAAACGTATGTAATTGTCTTACAGAAGAATTTGAAGTTCTGGTTTGGAAAAGGTCTTCATGAAGACCTGACGCTTTGTAGGATACACTACAGCGTTACGTGTCGGGAACTTGGCTCTGTGCATCACTATACATCATCATTAATGAATTAAATCACAATATCCTTATTATAATATGACCTGTGTATTATAGAAACACACAAGCTACTGGAAACATATCTAAAGCCCAAATTACACCCTATTCCCTATTGAGCCCTGGTCAAACGTAGCGCACTACATAGGGCAGTCTTTCCCCGGTCCTCCAGTACCCCCAACCCCGGTCCTCCAGTACCCCCAACCCCGGTCCTCCAGTACACCAACCCCAGTCCTCCAGTACCCCCAACCCCAGTCCTCCAGTACCCCCAACCCCAGTCCTCCAGTACCCCCAACAGTACACCAACCCCGGTCCTCCAGTACCCCCAACAGTACACCAACCCCGGTCCTCCAGTACCCCCAACCCCGGTCCCACAGTACACCAACCCCGGTCCTCCAGTACCCCCAACAGTACACCAACCCCGGTCCTCCAGTACCCCCAACAGTACACCAACCCTGGTCCTCCAGTACCCCCAACCCCGGTCCCCCAGTACACCAACCCCGGTCCTCCAGTACCCCCAACAGTACACCAACCCCAGTCCTCCAGTACCCCCAACAGTACACCAACCCTGGTCCTCCAGTACCCCCAACCCCGGTCCCCCAGTACACCAACCCTGGTCCTCCAGTACCCCCAACAGTACACCCAACCCCGGTCCTCCAGTACCCTCAACAGTACACCCAACCCCGGTCCTCCAGTACCCTCAACAGTACACCAACCCCGGTCCTCCAGTACCCTCAACAGTACACCAACCCCGGTCCTCCAGTACCCCCAACCCCGGTCCTCCAGTACCCCCAACCCCAGTCCTCCAGTACCCCCAACAGTACACCAACCCCGGTCCTCCTGTACCCCCAGTACACCAACCCCGGTCCTCCAGGACCCCCAACAGTAGACCAACCCCGGTCCTCCAGTACCCCCAACAGTACACCAACCACGGTCCTCCAGTACCCCCAACAGTACCCCCAACCCCGGTCCTCCAGTACCCCCAACAGTACACCAACCCCGGTCCTCCAGTACCCTCAACAGTACACCAACCCCGGTCCTCCAGTACCCCCAACAGTACACCAACCCCGGTCCTCCAGTACCCCCAACAGTACACCAACCCCGGTCCTCCAGTACCCCAACAGTACACCAACCCCGGTCCTCCAGTACCCCCAACAGTACACCAACCCCGGTCCTCCAGTACCCCCAACAGTACACCAACCCCGGTCCCCCAGTACACCAACCCCGGTCCTCCAGTACCCCCAACAGTACACCAACCCCAGTCCTCCAGTACCCCCAACAGTACACCAACCCCGGTCCTCCAGTACCCCCAACCCCGGTCCCCAGTACACCAACCCTGGTCCTCCAGTACCCCCAACAGTACACCCAACCCCGGTCCTCCAGTACCCTCAACAGTACACCCAACCCCGGTCCTCCAGTACCCTCAACAGTACACCAACCCCGGTCCTCCAGTACCCTCAACAGTACACCAACCCCGGTCCTCCAGTACCCCCAACCCCGGTCCTCCAGTACCCCCAACAGTACACCAACCCCGGTCCTCCTGTACCCCCAGTACACCAACCCCGGTCCTCCAGTACCCCCAACAGTACCCCCAACCCCAGTCCTCCAGTACCCCCAACAGTACCCCCAACCCCGGTCCTCCAGTACCCCCAACAGTACACCAACCCCAGTCCTCCAGTACCCTCAACAGTACACCAACCCCGGTCCTCCAGTACCCCCAACCCCGGTCCTCCAGTACCCTCAACAGTACACCAACCCCGGTCCTCCAGTACCCCCAACAGTACACCAACCCCGGTCCTCCAGTACCCCCAACCCCGGTCCTCCAGTACCCCCAACAGTACACCAACCCCGGTCCTCCAGTACCCCCAACAGTACACCAACCCCGGTCCTCCAGTACCCCCAACAGTACACCAACCCCGGTCCTCCAGTACCCCCAACAGTACACCAACCCCGGTCCTCCAGTACCCCCAACAGTACACCAACCCCGGTCCTCCAGTACCCCCAACCCCGGTCCTCCAGTACCCTCAACAGTACACCAACCCCGGTCCTCCAGTACCCCCAACAGTACACCAACCCCGGTCCTCCAGTACCCCCAACAGTACCCCCAACCCCGGTCCTCCAGTACCCCCAACCCCGATCCTCCAGTACCCCCAACAGTACACCAACCCCGGTCCTCCAGTACCCCCAACAGTACACCAACCCTGGTCCGGGGTTTGGGGGTACTGGAGGACCGGGGTTTGGGGGTACTGGAGGACCAGGGTTTGGGGGTACTGGAGGACCAGGGTTTGGGGATACTGGAGGGGGGATAGGATGCCATTTGGGGCACTACCTATATAACACTAATGGTTCAGATGTCCCAAGATGCCTTAGCTTTGCCAAAACATCTGAAGTGCATTTCCTGACGATCTTCTGTATTTGAATGTACTCTGTCTGGATCCCAAATGGCACCCTATTCCCTATATAGTGCACTACTTTAGACCTATGGCCTCTGGTCAAACGTATTGCACTATGAGAATAGGGTGCCGTTTGGGAAGTCGCCTCTGATAATTGGTTATTTTCCGGATGTGGGTTTTGTAATGCCTTATTATGTTGTAATGGAGTGATGGTGACTGTCTCAGCTCTGTTCTGGGAGAGACCACCGCTACCAAGCTGTAACTGCTAGTTACGACCCATCTGTTCTTAATGATGTCACCATACAGCTAGTTACGACCCATCTGTTCTTAATGGTGTCGCCATACAGCTAGTTACGACCCATCTGTTCTTTATAACACCATACAGCTAGTTACGACCCATCTGTTCTTAATGATGTCACCATACAGCTAGTTACGACCCATCTGTTCTTTATAACACCATACAGCTAGTTACGACCCACCTGTTCTTAATAACACCATACAGCTAGTTACGACCCACCTGTTCAGAATGATGTCACCATACAGCTTGTTACGACCCACCTGTTCAGAATGATGTCACCATACAGCTAGTTACGACCCACCTGTTCATTATGATGTCACCATACAGCTAGTTACGACCCATCTGTTCAGAATGATGTCACCATACAGCTAGTTACGACCCATCTGTTCTTAATGATGTCACCATACAGCTAGTTACGACCCACCTGTTCTTAATGATGTCACCATACAGCTAGTTACGACCCATCTGTTCTTATTGTCACCATACAGCTAGTTACGACCCATCTGTTCAGAATGATGTCACCATACAGCTAGTTACGACCCATCTGTTCTTATTGTCACCATACAGCTAGTTACGACCCATCTGTTCAGAATGATGTCACCATACAGCTAGTTACGACCCATCTGTTCAGAATGATGTCACCATACTGCTAGTTACGACCCACCTGTTCAGAATGATGTCACCATACAGCTAGTTACGACCCACCTGTTCTTAATGATGTCACCATACAGCTAGTTACGACCCATCTGTTCAGAATGATGTCACCATACTGCTAGTTACGACCCACCTGTTCAGAATGATGTCACCATACAGCTAGTTACGACCCACCTGTTCTTAATGATGTCACCATACAGCTAGTTACGACCCACCTGTTCAGAATGTCACCATACTGCTAGTTACGACCCATCTGTTCAGAATGATGTCACCATACTGCTAGTTACGACCCACCTGTTCTTAATGATGTCACCATACAGCTAGTTACGACCCACCTGTTCAGAATGTCACCATACAGCTAGTTACGACCCACCTGTTCAGAATGTCACCATACAGCTAGTTACGACCCATCTGTTCAGAATGATGTCACCATACTGCTAGTTACGACCCACCTGTTCAGAATGATGTCACCATACAGCTAGTTACGACCCACCTGTTCTTTATAACACCATACAGCTAGTTACGACCCATCTGTTAATGATGTCACCATACAGCTAGTTACGACCCATCTGTTAATGATGTCACCATACAGCTAGTTACGACCCATCTGTTCTTTATAACACCATACAGCTAGTTACGACCCATCTGTTCTTAATAACACCATACAGCTAGTTACGACCCATCTGTTAATGATGTCACCATACAGCTAGTTACGACCCATCTGTTCTTAATAACACCATACAGCTAGTTACGACCCATCTGTTCTTAATAACACCATACAGCTAGTTACGACCCATCTGTTCTTAATGATGTCACCATACAGCTAGTTACGACCCACCTGTTCTTAATAACACCATACAGCTAGTTACGACCCACCTGTTCAGAATGATGTCACCATACAGCTAGTTACGACCCATCTGTTCTTAATGATGTCACCATACAGCTAGTTACGACCCACCTGTTCTTAATAACACCATACAGCTAGTTACGACCCATCTGTTCTTAATAACACCATACAGCTAGTTACGACCCATCTGTTCTTAATAACACCATACAGCTAGTTACGACCCATCTGTTCTTAATAACACCATACAGCTAGTTACGACCCATCTGTTCTTATTGTCACCATACAGCTAGTTACGACCCATCTGTTCTTAATGATGTCACCATACAGCTAGTTACGACCCACCTGTTCAGAATGATGTCACCATACAGCTAGTTACGACCCACCTGTTCTTAATGATGTCACCATACAGCTAGTTACGACCCATCTGTTCTTATTGTCACCATACAGCTAGTTACGACCCATCTGTTCTTAATAACACCATACAGCTAGTTACGACCCATCTGTTCTTAATAACACCATACAGCTAGTTACGACCCACCTGTTCTTAATAACACCATACAGCTAGTTACGACCCATCTGTTCTTAATAACACCATACAGCTAGTTACGACCCATCTGTTCTTAATAACACCATACAGCTAGTTACGACCCACCTGTTCAGAATGATGTCACCATACAGCTAGTTACGACCCACCTGTTCTTAATGATGTCACCATACAGCTAGTTACGACCCACCTGTTCAGAATGATGTCACCATACAGCTAGTTACGACCCACCTGTTCTTAATAACACCATACAGCTAGTTACGACCCATCTGTTCTTAATAACACCATACAGCTAGTTACGACCCATCTGTTAATGATGTCACCATACAGCTAGTTACGACCCATCTGTTCTTAATAACACCATACAGCTAGTTACGACCCACCTGTTCTTAATAACACCATACAGCTAGTTACGACCCACCTGTTCAGAATGATGTCACCATACAGCTAGTTACGACCCATCTGTTCTTAATGATGTCACCATACAGCTAGTTACGACCCACCTGTTCTTAATAACACCATACAGCTAGTTACGACCCATCTGTTCTTAATAACACCATACAGCTAGTTACGACCCATCTGTTCTTAATAACACCATACAGCTAGTTACGACCCATCTGTTCTTAATAACACCATACAGCTAGTTACGACCCACCTGTTCTTAATAACACCATACAGCTAGTTACGACCCATCTGTTCTTATTGTCACCATACAGCTAGTTACGACCCATCTGTTCTTAATAACACCATACAGCTAGTTACGACCCATCTGTTCTTAATAACACCATACAGCTAGTTACGACCCACCTGTTCTTAATAACACCATACAGCTAGTTACGACCCACCTGTTCTTAATAACACCATACAGCTAGTTACGACCCATCTGTTCTTAATAACACCATACAGCTAGTTACGACCCATCTGTTCTTAATAACACCATACAGCTAGTTACGACCCACCTGTTCAGAATGATGTCACCATACAGCTAGTTACGACCCACCTGTTCTTAATGATGTCACCATACAGCTAGTTACGACCCACCTGTTCAGAATGATGTCACCATACAGCTAGTTACGACCCACCTGTTCTTAATAACACCATACAGCTAGTTACGACCCATCTGTTCAGAATGATGTCACCATACAGATGATGCTTAACCTCCATGGAGTGCAGATGCAGGACAAAAGCAATAGTTTGCTGCGAAAACAATTTTTCTCAAGCCTGTGGAAAAGGAAGAGGGGGGGGGGTGGGGGCGGGGAGACTAAACAGTTAGTCTGTCTTTTTCCTCCAACCGATGCCTGTTTTTCATTCAAAACCCCAAACTATGCACTCAAGTAATACACAATCCTCTTATGTACAGTCAATTTCTTTAATCTGTAATTGTAACTATTGTCTTTTTGAAAAAAGCAACTATCAATAAATTATTTAAACCTATTGAGTTTATTTATTTTTTAAATTCTTGTTTCATATTTGTAACACCACTCTGGCAGAAATGTACAAAATCTGACCCACATCGTTTTTTTAAACAAGTTGACACTGGGGGGGGGGGGGGACTAGTGGGCGTTTAGTATTGGAGTGCAGTCTACTGGTAGCCTCCCAGTCCCTGTTTTCTTTCCGTTTGGTTCCTAATGAACGACGACACAGATGGATGTGATGTTCTCCAATATTAAATCACTGTATGTTAAAGATCGATGACGCTGAAGCCTTGTAGTGAAGGTTACATTATACTGTAGTGTGGAAGACGACGAACAAATCACCGTGCTGCTATGTATTTGTCTGTGTGATTCCAAATGGCTTCCTCATCCCTATGTGGTGCACTATTTCTGACCAGAGAAGTAGTGCACTATATAGGGGGAAGGGGGTCCCATTCGGGACTCTGAACTCTTGTTACAATACAAACCTCTTATAACCATGACAACAACCTGACATGTAAATTAACATAGAAGAACAAAATGGCCCCCAAAAAATGTTCAATGGCTTTGATCCATGATCCTTAAAATGTATTAATATACAGTACCAGTGGACACCTCATTCAAGGGTTTTTCTTTATTTTTTTTACTATTTTCTACATTGTAGAAGAATAGTGAAGACGTCAAAACTATTAAATAACACATGGAATCATGTAGTAGCCCCCAAAAAAAGCATTAAACAAATGTTTATATTTGAGATTCTTCAAAGTAGCCACTCTTTGCCTTGACAGCTTTGCATTCTTGGCATTCTCTCAACCAGCTTCATGAGGTAGTCACCTGGAATGCATTTCAATTAACAGGTGTGCCTTGTTGAAAGTTAATTTGTCGAATTTCCTTCCTTACTGCGGTTGAGCCAATCAGTTGTGTTGTGACAAGGTAGGGGGGGTATACAGAAGATAGCCCTATTTGGTAAAAGAACAGCTCAAATAAGCATAGGGAAACAACAGTCCATCATTACTTTAAGACATGAAGGTCAGTCAATGTGGAAAATTAAGAACTTTTGAATGTTTCTTCAAGTGCAGTCGCAAAAACCGGCTCTCATGAGGACCGCCACAGGAAAGGAAGACCCAGAGTTACCTCTGCTGCAGAGGATAAGTTCATTAGAGTTAACTGCACCTGAGATTGCAACCCAAGTAAATGCTTCATAGAGTTCAAGTAACAGACACATCTCAACATCGAGTGAATCAGGCCTTCGTGGTCAAATTGCTGCAAATGAATCACTACTAAAGAACAAATGGACTTTCTTGGGCCATGAAACATGAGCAATGGACATTAGACTGGTGGAAATCTGTCCTTTTCGTCTGAGTATGCGAACGGATGATCTCTGCATGTGTTGTTCCCACCATGAAGCATGGAGGAGGAGGAGGTGTGATGGTGCTTTGCGCTTAGTGGGACTATCATTTGTTTTTCAACAGGACACCTCCAGGCTGTGTAAGGGGTATTTGACCAAGAAGGGAGAGTGATGGAGTGTTGCATCAGATGACCTAGCCTCCACAATCACCCGACCTCAATCCAATTGAGATGGTTTGGGATGAGTAGGACCAGAGTGAAGGAAAAGCAGCCAAGAAGGGCTCAGCATATGTGGGAACTCCTTCAAGACTGTTGGAAAAGCATTCCAGGTGAAGCTGGTTGAGAGAATGCCAAGAGTGTGCAAAGTTATCAAAGGGTGGCTACTTTGAAGAATCTAAAAATATACTTTAATTTGTTTAACACTTTTTTGGGTTACTACGTGATTCCATAGTTTGTCTTCACTATTATTCTACAATGTAGAAAATAGTAAAAATAAAAACCCTTGAGTAAGTAGGTGTCCAAACGTTTGACTAGTACTGTACATATTGTTTTCTCGTAAAATTCTACGCAATACAATCTACAAATGTAACAGTCCACTGACATATAGTTTTCAAACCTGAAAAGCGTTTTCCGACCAATAACACAACCACTGGTTAACAGGCCCAAGCCGTTTTGGGAGACAGAGGTTTAGCTCATCAGAAAGGTGTACTACCCAACAGGATCACAGAGTTAGCCCGCTAAATTGCCAAAACATTTTGAATTTTTATTATTATTATTTTTTTAAAGAAATATGAGCTTTAAATGAGCATGATCTAATGGACTAAAACAAAACAGGTTTAGCTTTCTTAAAAGACATGCTCCGGTACTTTGGCGAATAAGATGTTTTTTTTTTCAAACTTCCCGCTGGATAAGTCAATGTATAATTTATACTTGCAGAATAACTTTAACCTCAATTAGCCACAAAAATCCTTAGTTTGAAAGCAATTTTTCTTAAAGCTGTGCGGTGACATTTTTCCTACATTTCCCCACACCACGAAGGGCCAGCCCCATAGCAATTAAGAGTTCTAGCCAATGAGCACCTAGTATTTGAGTGACCAATGAGGTTGCAGGGCGGGCCCAACAGCTCAGTGGACTTAGCGAGAAAGAGAGGGCAATGACGTGGTGCACATACTGTACATGACACTGTACTTTTGGCTCGTGGGCTCTACTCTTCAGAACTACTGGGCTATAAAGGGTTAGGGTGACAGTACTTTTGGCTCGTGGGCTCTACTTTTCAGAACTACTGGGCTATAAAGTATACTAAAGTACTGGAGAATCTCTAATGAATAGAAAATCAACTGTTATCAACAACCTGTGTTGTGTGTTTACCCCCTCTAGGGCAGCCTCCTTTTATCTTTACCATGCAGTAGTCCAGACAGACAGACCGCCTAAAGAAGTATAGAGGGGAGATGTATGGACGTCTTTCCCAAACATAGCCTGGTCCCAGATCTGTTTGTGTCGTCTTGCCAACTACTATGGTCACAGCGGCGTGACGAGGACTACAGGAGTCGGCAAGACTTGTACAAACCATGAAGATATTTCATAACCAGGCTTCCTAGATGAATGACCAGTAAACTCATTCTAGAACGAATTCTGTGTGTTCCAGTGCTTTGCTAGAACATTCAATGTGTACCAACAACAATGGTCTCTCTCTCATTCTCTCTCTCATTATCTCTCTCTCTCATTCTGTCTCTCTCTCTCTCTCTCTCATTCTGTCTCTCTCTCTCTCTCTCTCATTCTGTCTCTCTCTCTCTCATTCTGTCTCTCTCTCTCTCATTCTGTCTCTCTCTCTCTCTCATTCTGTCTCTCTCTCATTCTGTCTCTCTCTCTCTCTCATTCTGTCTCTCTCTCATTCTGTCTCTCTCTCATTCTGTCTGTCTCTCTCATTCTGTCTCTCTCTCTCTCATTCTGTCTCTCTCTCTCTCATTCTGTCTCTCTCTCTCTCATTCTGTCTCTCATTCTGTCTCTCTCTCTCTCTCATTCTGTCCCTCTCTCATTCTGTCCCTCTCTCATTCTGTCCCTCTCTCATTCTGTCTGTCTCTCTCTCATTCTCTCTCTCTCATTCTGTCTCTCTCATTCTGTCTCTCTCTCGCTCCTCTGTACAATGGACAAACATCTGTTTTCCCCAGCCATCCCTCCACCCACAAAAAAAGGTCACAACAATTCAAAGGATCATACCATTTCTGTTTTTTGAAATGTATTTATTTACCAAAACTGAGCAGGAAGCAGACCAATATGAAGTGATAGATACATATAATAGATAGTGTGAACTTTGAACTGTTTAGAATTATTCTCTACCTCTACCCAGCCCTGTGCCATTAGTTGAAGGCTCTTTGAACACATCACAAATTACACTGGTTCATGTCTACTGAACTATCCCGTAACTAACTCCGGGAGTATTTCCACTACTTAAATTACAACTATCGTGTCCCCCGCCAGTGAATTCCTTTCCTCCAGTCTAAATTTGTGACCATTTTGAGATACAATAACATATATTTAATTCTGTGTGCACAGTATGACGCTCTGACGTCCATGTAAACTAGTGGCAGCCACATACGAAGGAAGACAATGCTGCACGAAACTGTAGATGCACTATATTGGCACACAGTACCCACAGATTCAATAACTAACAAACATCCCCCCACGTATGATGAAATACAGAAATCCCTGTATTTTGAAAGTTATACATCTTTTAAAAACGTGATCGCTGATAAGCAAAACATTTTTTTAGGACTATGTCAACAGTGGACTAATGAAACAGATACCAAAAGATTAGTCTTTGGGTGGAGTTTTCCTTTTAAAGTGCCAGGATAAGTACAAGCCCTAAACATGTGACAAATATACCAGACTCAAGATGAGACTGGAGAGCCTAAAAACAGTAGACACTAATGATTTACCATGCGGAAGAAAATGTGTATATTTTAAGCAAAGATGCTTAACCAAAAGGGACCCTATTCCTTTTATTATTATTTAATTTTTTATTTTATACCTTTATTTAACTAGGCAAGTCAGTTAAGAACAAATTCTTATTTTCAATGACGGCCTAGGAACAGTGGGTTAACTGCCTTGTTCAGGGGCAGAACGACATATTTGTACTTTGTCAGCTCGGGGGTTTGAACTTGCAACCTTCCAGTTACTAGTCCAACGCTCTAACCACTAGGCTACCCTGCCACCACATTTGGGACGTTTCTTGGATGAAAACACTAAACTCGATCAAACATCAACATACATGGACCACCAGTCAGTTACAAGGTCAGAGGTCAACTTCGATTAAACCTCTCTCCTCAAAACGGCATAATCAGGTAAACTCCTATTCGTGAAAATCAGCAGCATTGTCTTCAGACGACAGATGGCTTCGTTTTTCTTCTAAAAGGGGAACGCGTTGCCAAACTACCAAGTTGCAGACGGCCGTTCGGCACGCAATCTGACGCAAGACAATTAAATCTGCCGTAAACTATAAAATGACTCTACTGCACCCTATGTTCTCCAAATGAAGGACAATGATAAGTGAAAATCCCCATTGTTGATAGAGCAGCAACCCCAGTTCAAAGGGAGATTGTGCCACTGCCTCTGGGACATTACAATGGTCCACATTTGGATTTAAAATAGTGAACGCGTCGCTGGACTGTTCCAGCCAATACCATAGTAAAAGAGTGCCCTGCGGATGAGGATGCTTCCCACGTCTCCCCCTCTTCCCTCCTCTCTGTCCATCATGCTACTTAAGAGGTACCCAGCAGTCCCTGCTGTGCTCTAGCCAATCAGGTCACCCAAGTCAGTTCCTCATCCTGGTGGGTTTCTCGGGGGCCTCCGCCCCCTCTTCGGGGGCCTGGGGACCAGAGAACGCATGGTGGTACAGGTGCCCGTGATTGGCTGCAGCGTTATACAGCTTATACAGCGCCTGGAGAAATGAGAAGAGGGATCGTAACTGGCCAAGAAGAGGGGGCATTTAAATAAATCATTGTCTGAACGCTCAAGATCGTTGGTCCAAAATGTGTCTAGATACAGAAACATTTAGCCTTCTACCGAACCTGTGAACAACAGGAGAGGAAGAGGGTGCATTTAAATAAATCATTGTCTGAATGCTCAAGATCGTTGGTCCAAAATGTGTCTAGATACAGAAACAGTACTTCTACAGAACCTGTGAACAACAGGAGAGGAAGAGGGTGCATTTCAGACTAACCAATATTGGAATGCTCAAGATGGATAGAGTTATTGATACATCCAGTAGGCCTACACCATAGAGATGGACTGATACATCCAGTAGGCCTATACCATAGAGATGGACTGATACATCCAGTAGGCCTATACCATAGAGATGGACTGATACATCCAGTAGGCCTATACCATAGAGATGGACTGATACATCCAGTAGGCCTATACCATAGAGATGGACTGATACACCCAGTAGGCCTATACCATAGAAATGGACTGATACATCCAGTAGGCCTACACCATAGAGATGGACTGATACATCCAGTAGGCCTATACCATAGAGATGGATTGATACATCCAGTAGGCCTATACCATAGAGATGGATTGATACATCCAGTAGGCCTACACCATAGAGATGGACTGATACATCCAGTAGGCCTACACCATAGAGATGGACTGATACATCCAGTAGGCCTATACCATAGAAATGGACTGATACATCCAGTAGGCCTATACCATAGAAATGGACTGATACATCCAGTAGGCCTGTACCATATAGATGGATTGATACATCCAGTAGGCCTATACCATAGAGATGGACTGATACATCCAGTAGGCCTATACCATAGAGATGGACTGATACATCCAGTAGGCCTACACCATAGAGATGGACTGATACATTCAGTGAGCCTATACCATAGAGTTGGATTGATACATTCAGTGAGCCTATACCATAGAGATGGATTGATACATTCAGTGAGCCTATACCATAGAGATGGATTGATACATCCAGTAGGCCTATACCATAGAGATGGACTGATACACCCAGTAGGCCTATACCATAGAAATGGACTGATACATCCAGTAGGCCTACACCATAGAGATGGACTGATACATCCAGTAGGCCTATACCATAGAGATGGATTGATACATCCAGTAGGCCTATACCATAGAGATGGATTGATACATCCAGTAGGCCTACACCATAGAGATGGACTGATACATCCAGTAGGCCTATACCATAGAGATGGACTGATACATCCAGTAGGCCTATACCATAGAGATGGACTGATACATCCAGTAGGCCTACACCATAGAGATGGACTGATACATCCAGTAGGCCTATACCATAGAGATGGATTGATACATCCAGTAGGCCTATACCATAGAGATGGATTGATACATCCAGTAGGCCTATACGATAGAGATGGACTGATACATCCAGTAGGCCTATACAATAGAGATGGACTGATACATCCAGTAGGCCTACACCATAGAGATGGACTGATACATCCAGTAGGCCTACACCATAGAGATGGACTGATACATCCAGTAGGCCTATACCATAGAGATGGATTGATACATTCAGTGAGCCTATACCATAGAGTTGGAGAAGAAAGAGAACTTATCTTTGTATCTGTGCCATTATGGATAAACTAGTTCTATCCATCTGGAGTTCTCTTTTCATCTCTATGGCCTAACGCTGACTGATTGAGAACACAACTCACCTCATTTGTGCTTCCCTGTTGCAAAACATAGAAAAACAAAAACACAGGTCTTAGACAAATTAAATGTATTATATAAAATATTTACATGTTTGAAATGTTGTCTTCAGCTCTAACTCTTAAAAAGACAACACGTTGCAATTATTTCCAGATTGTTCAACACAGTAAAATGTGTTGTATGTCGCCACCTAGTGGTTCAGATGCTCTATCACTTACTTATACACAACATCTCTAGATAAAACTGTGAGGATCCTCCTGGTTTAGGAGTCCATAAACTTTGAATCACTTTATGGTACACACATCGATATGATAACGCACATTGTCATAGACCGCATGTACCATGTCCATTTTAGGACATCCTCAGCCTCAAACCTTCCTTGAGTCATTCCTTTTCCTCCTTTGAGTCAATTCCTTCAAGAAGGAGTGAGAGAACACAATGGATGTGGTGAGGTATGAGACTGAGGATATCCTAAAAATGGACACCGTACCCTTGGCTATACACTAAAATATAGAATAAAATACACATTTAGAATTTGGGCATAGCCCAGGTGTGGGGACTTACCTGGTCCCAGAGTGCTCCAGCCACCTGGTCGATGACCTGACCCAGCTCTCGGTACTCCCCAGAGTAGCGTATGTAGGCCCAGGTACACAGGGTGATCAACGTCAGGCCCAGAATCATATTACACACGCTGGCGATGATGTCAACCCCCACGAAGCCCGTGATCCCCGCCGCCACGTACATGATGAAGATCACCACGAACAGAGTGGCCGGGGTGCGGGCGGCATGGAAGATGTTCTTGGAGTCGTTGTGCTTGATGTACTGGTTGAACACCTCATCCACCTGGAACAGAGTTGGTTATAGGGGGATTTTACCACTGTGTTACTCTAGAAATAAGGGGGGAGGGGTCTGATAAAATAATGTATATGTTTAAAGTAATGACTAAAGTATTCCACCCTGAAATCATATAATTGTATGAAATGTGTTAGAGTCATAATTTAATAATGTGTGTGAATAGGCCATTGTGTTACTATTTCGCAATATGATCAGGGTATAGTTGAGACATTCAAGGCCAACTGAACTGTCGACTTGTGATCTAGCAAGGGGAGTAACTGTTAGGAATGGCTAGGCTTGCAGAAGATAATGAGAAACCGTGTGTTAGTATTGTGAAGAAAATACAGCCCACCTAAAGAAAGGTGGAGTTTCTACTGATGTGTGTGATAAAAAGGATTGTGTTCTCATTTTGAAGTCAGAGTACTCTCTGAATAAAGTATTGATATATTGCAGACTGGGATGTTGTCTAAATTATTCTATTAACCCGGGCCATACAACCTCTGGGAATTGGTCAAAGCTTATAGTGATTGTTGAGTCATCATCATCGGGATTGAAAATTCTCGCGACAGGGTCCATTCAATCTGTTCTGAAGATCCGCGCTACAGCAGAATTCTAATTTAAAAAAGGTCATTTCCGATTGGCCCTGGTAGTCTTTATTTTATTTACATATTAGACCTTTTATTTCAACAGGAAGTCAACATTGAGACAGAGGGTCTCATTTCCAGGTGAGCCCTGTGAAACACAATACACATAGACATACAATATCTACACATTTAAAACTACACACACACACACAAAGTTACATTTCTCAACTACTAGGTCCTCAAACACTCTAAACTACCTGTGCGGCACCAGAACATCCCGTTTTAATGAGATCTGCCGATTGTTCCAGAAGTGGGCCCACTTCAAAACTAAAAGAATATTCTAAATCGTTCAATGAACAGATAACTCCCATTGACGGTATATCTACACAATTCAGTGGAGACCTGAGGAACCTCGAGAGTTCAAACCGACCCTGTGAACGTGTCTGGTAACTCGTGTAATTTATACTTCAACAACGTAGTGGGGTGAAGTCGGAAGCTTGTGCTGTAGAGCTTTGTAAACAAAGAAGGAGTAATGAAGTGATCGACAGGACATTAATGAGAACCAGACAAACGGTCCCATACAGGAAGCAGTGAGGTGTATTAAAACTGTCACTTGTGATAAAAAAAAAGAAGGGCGTTATGGTTGATGGCATTCAACAGTTTAAGACTAGTGGCTGCTGCATTCCTATTAATTATGTCTCCATCGTAAAGAACTGGCAAGGAAGGTTGACTTACAATCTGCTTCCTGCTGTTTAGGGAAGGATCTATTTCTATAGAATAAGCCTACCGTAACTCTTGGCTTCTTAACGAACTTAAAACATCAATTTATTGTCGATCCAGAAGCCCAGCCTGGTCAGCCGTAGGGCCAATAGCATACAAAACAGTGTCATCTGCATATTGATGACTGTTACAGGTTTTTGTACGCAGACTCCGCCTTTAAAAAATTTCAAATCGCACTGTTAGCACGGCTCTTCAGCGCTACAGATTGAATCGAGCCCTAAACCTAGACGAAAAAGATAACTCTAGAGAATCTCCATTGAAAAATGCTTTATAGTCCAAGATAAGGCCCCTGAATGTTTCCAGCGAACTGCCCCCGAATGTTTCCAGGGAACTGCCCCCGAATGTTTCCAGGGAACTGCCCCTGAATGTTTCCTGGGAACTGCCCCTGGGAACTGCCCCTGAATGTTTCCAGGGAACTGCCCCTAGAATGTTTCCTGGGAACTGCCCCTGGGAACTGCCCCTGAATGTTTCCTGGGAACTGCCCCTGAATGTTTCCAGCGAACTGCCCCCGAATGTTTCCAGGGAACTGCCCCTGAATGTTTCCAGGGAACTGCCCCCAGAATGTTTCCAGGGAACTGCCCCCAGAATGTTTCCAGGGAACTGCCCCCAGAATGTTTCCAGGGAACTGCCCCCAGAATGTTTCCAGGGAACTGCCCCCAGAATGTTTCCAGGGAACTGCCCCCAGAATGTTTCCAGGGAACTGCCCCCAGAATGTTTCCTGGGAACTGCCCCCAGAATGTTTCCTGGGAACTGCCCCTGAATGTTTCCTGGGAACTGCCCCTGAATGTTTCCTGGGAACTGCTCCTGAATGTTTCCTGGGAACTGCCCCTGGGAACTGCCCCTGAATGTTTCCTGGGAACTGCCCCTGAATGTTTCCTGGGAACTGCTCCTGAATGTTTCCTGGGAACTGCCCCTGGGAACTGCCCCTGAATGTTTCCTGGGAACTGCCCCTGAATGTTTCCTGGGAACTGCCCCTGAATGTTTCCTGGGAACTGCCCCTGGGAACTGCCCCTGAATGTTTCCAGGGAACTGCCCCCAGAATGTTTCCAGGGAACTGCCCCTAGAATGTTTCCAGGGAACTGCCCCTAGAATGTTTCCAGGGAACTGCCCCTAGAATGTTTCCAGGGAACTGCCCCTAGAATGTTTCCAGGGAACTGCCCCCAGAATGTTTCCAGGGAACTGCCCCCAGAATGTTTCCAGGGAACTGCCCCCAGAATGTTTCCAGGGAACTGCCCCCTGAATGTTTCCAGGGAACTGCCCCCTGAATGTTTCCTGGGAACTGCCCCTGAATGTTTCCTGGGAACTGCCCCTGGGAACTGCCCCTGAATGTTTCCAGGGAACTGCCCCCAGAATGTTTCCAGGGAACTGCCCCTGAATGTTTCCAGTGCCTATCCAAAGTCTACACCCATTTTCAAAATATTCCCCCTTTTGTTGGTTTACAGCCCGAAATTAAAATGCATTACAATATATTATTTTTGTCATTGATCTACACATCCTGCCCGACAACTTCCAAGTGAAAAACATATTCAGATGTATTTATATCAATAAAAAACAAACATAAATACCTTGGTTGGATAAGTGTCCACCCCCTTGTAATATTGTAATAGCAGTCCTACATTAGCTTGGGTGTAACCAATCACTTTTACCAATCACCTTCACCAATCACCTTCACCAATCACCTTCACACACCAAGTGAATTACCATCCATCTGTATTACATTTGAGTGATTTACATGATGATTTCAGGATATATTCAGCAGTTCCTGTAGGTTCCCTTCTATTAGTGGGGAAGTTCTAATGGGAAACAGGGTTATAACATCTTGTTTGCTTGCTGACCGCCATAATACCAAAGAAGAAGAAGGTTCCCTCTGCTGGGTAGTGAATTGCAAAGCAAACACTTCAACCATGAGCACCAAGGAGCGTTCAAAATAATTCCAGGACAAAGTTGAGTTGAGTTGAGTTGAGTTGTGTGGAGGCCAGGCTTTTATTTCCACGACAGGTCACAGTGTGCACGTGACAACAATGTCTGCCATGTATAGTAGCGTGGCCAGAAGGAAGCCATTACTCAAGAAAGCCCACCTTGAATCCTGTTTGAAGGATGAAACTAAAAAAATATATATATATATATTTTTTTTTAAAACACTTTAGCTATATGGCAAAAAGTTTAGTGGTCTGAAGAAACAAGAACTGAACCTTTTGGCCTAAATGCAAAGCGTCACGTTTGGCGCAAATCCAACATGGCACATCACTCAATGAGCACCATCCCTACTGTGAAGCATGGCGGTGGCAACACCATGTTATGGAGAAGTTTCTGATCAGGATAGAACAGGAAATGAATGTAGCAATGTACAGAAGAGTCCTTGAGGAAAAGCTGCTGCCCTCTCTGCGAGAAAGTTGAAACTGGGACGGAAGTTCACCTTTCAGCATGACAACGAAGCACACGGTCAAAGCTACAATGGAGTGGCTAAGGAATAAATTACTTAGATATTGCGTGACTTGAAGATTGCTGTCCATCAACGCTCTGCCAGGAAGTTGAACGAGCTTGAACAGTTTTGTTAAAGAACAAATGGTCAAAGGCGAGGAAAGTAGGTAGAGAGCTATCCCAACAACCCGAACGGAAGACAGGGATTCAGATTCCACCTGTGACAGACCACCAAAGAGGGAATTTCCTATTGGGTTAAAGGTTATAAGAAAGATGTTGGTTTCCCGAGCGAGAGACAGGGGGTTCAGATCCCACCTGTGCTTCCTGTGACATACCTCTCCCTCCAGCTGTAGCAGGTAGCGTCGGCTGAACTCCTCCCCTCCCATCTTCTTCACCCCCCGAAACACCTGGAGGGCTTCCTCTCTGATGTCACTGTGTCTGGCCTGGAGCTCTGCTGGTGCCAGGAAGGGCCGGTCCCCACCACACACCTGGAGAGGGAGGGAGGGAGGGAGGAATGGAGGGGAGAGAGGAGGAGGAATGGAGGGGAGAGAGGAGGAGGAATGGAGGGGAGAGAGGAGGAGGATGAGGAATGGAGGGGAGAGAGGAGGAGGATGAGGAATGGAGGGGAGAGAGGAGGAGGATGAGGAATGGAGGGGAGGAGGATGAGGAATGGAGAGGAGGAGGATGAGGAATGGAGGGGAGAGAGGAGGAGGAATGGAGGGGAGAGAGGAGGAGGAATGGAGGGGAGAGAGGAGGAGGAATGGAGGGGAGAGAGGAGGAGGAATGGAGGGGAGAGAGGAGGAGGAATGGATGGGAGAGAGGAGGAGGAATGGATGGGAGAGAGGAGGAGGAATGGATGGGAGAGAAGTTAAGGAGGAGAAAGAGGAGGAGGGGGGGGGTTGAGAATTCACTCTTCAGGAGAATAACTATTGGTCGGGGGGAGGGGTGGACAACAGTAGGTCTCAGGACAACAGCAGGTCTCAGGACAACAGCAGGTCTCAGGACAACAGCAGGATTATAATCGGAGATAAGCCCGGATAAGTCCGTAACAGCCCTGCCTTGTCACCTGCTCCATCTTCTTGTTGTACAGGTCCCTGGCTGCGGCCACTGCTGCCAGGTTGTTGGCCTCTGCTGTGGCCTGAGGAACACCACATGGTTATATTCATCAGGTAATAACGCACTATAATGATGGAAGAAAGATACAACACAAGACATTGGTACCTGCAGCATGGATTTCGGGTGTGGCAGCTCCTCCCCCTGGTAGATTTTGATGTATGCCTGGGTGGTGGTGGTGGAGGGGGGAATCATCAACAACAAACACCTACATTACTTCACAACAATTTCAATATCATTATTTTCACTGGTTGGTTGAAGCATTCACTCCATTGTGAATATCAGTTGATGCACATTGTTTAACCGTACCAAATTCGAGTAGCCTGGTCCCAGATCTGTTTGTGCTGTCTTGTTAACTTCTGTCAATGACCAGAGGACTTACAAACAGATCTGGGACCAGGCTAAAAATCGAAGACCCCCCAGGACCTTGAAGTACTCCAGCAGGCCTCTGCAGGTGATGTTGCTGCCGTTGATCTCCTTGACATCCAGGTTCTTGGGACTCAGCAGCCACGGGACCAGGATCTGCAGGTTGTTGATGAACTCACGGTCGATCTCTGCACACGGGTTAGGGAGAAGTGAGATTAGGAAAAGGGTAGGTATGTAACCATGTTGCCTGCCTCGAGCTGGGCTTGAACCAGCGACCCTTTGCATTAACCAAGTAGGAGGACTAAACAAAAACACACTTCCTGTCATGTGACAATTTCAGTCATGTTCCTGTAAAATTAAATCGCATCAAAGGAACATCTAACTTTAATTATTATTTACCTTTGTTTAACTAGGCAAGTTAGCGAAGAACAAATTCTTATTTACAATGACGGCCTAGCTGGGGAACAGTGGGTTAACTGCCTTGTTCAGGGGCAGAACGACAGATTTTTACCTTGTCAGCTCAGGGATTCGATCAAACAACCTTTCGGTTACTGGCACAACGCTTTAAGCACTAGGCTACCTGCCGCCTCAAACTATAGTGTGCTGTGTGCATTAAATTCATCAATGGGATTAGTCTGTTGTGTTTAAATTCATCAATGGGATTAGTCTGTTGTCGTCACGACTCCTACCGAAGGTGGCTCCCCTCCCCGTTCGGGTGGCGCCCCTTCCCGTTCGGGTGGCGCCCCTTCCCGTTCGGGTGGCGCCCCTTCCCGTTCGGGTGGCGCTCCGCGGTCGTCGTCACCGGCCTACTAGCTGCCACTGATCTTTTCCTCCCCCTCCTTGTCTGGTTATTAGTTACACCTGTTGTTAATTAGGTTTATTAGTTGGGCTTTATTAGCCAGCCGGCCCGCCTGCTGGGTGTGCGGGATCGTTTTATCTGTACTCTTTGTACACGCATGTATGTCACGGTTGTTCGTGTACGTGAGCTGTTTTTTGGGACTGTTTTTAATCCCCTGTGTTTTGGGACTGTTTTTAATCCCCTGTGTTTTGGGACTGTTTTTAATCCCCTGTGTTTTGGGACTGTTTTTAATCCCCTGTGTTTTGGGACTGTTTTTAATCCCCCTGTGTTTTGGGACTGTTTTTAATCCCCCTGTGTTTTGGGACTGTTTTTAATCCCCCGTGTTTTGGGACTGTTTTTAATCCCCTGTGTTTTGGGACTGTTTTTAATTCCCTGTGTTTTGGGACTGTTTTTAATCCCCTGTGTTTTGGGACTGTTTTTAATCCCCTGTGTTTTGGGACTGTTTTTAATTCCCTGTGTTTTGGGACTGTTTTTAATTCCCTGTGTTTTGGGACTGTTTAGTTCCCCTGTGTTTTGGGACTGTTTAGTTCCCCTGTGTTTTGGGACTGTTTAGTTCCCCTGTGTTTTGGGACTGTTTAGTTCCCCTGTGTTTTGGGACTGTTTAGTTCCCCTGTGTTTTGGGACTGTTTTTAATTCCCTGTGTTTTGGGACTGTTTTTAATCCCCCTGTGTTTTGGGACTGTTTTTTATCCCCCTGTGTTTTGGGACTGTTTTTAATCCCCCTGTGTTTTGGGACTGTTTTTAATCCCCCTGTGTTTTGGGACTGTTTTTAATCCCCTGTGTTTTGGGACTGTTTAGTTCCCCTGTGTTTTGGGACTGTTTAGTTCCCCTGTGTTTTGGGGCTGTTTTTAATCCCCCTGTGTTTTGGGACTGTTTTTAATCCCCCTGTGTTTTGGGACTGTTTTTAATCCCCTGTGTTTTGGGACTGTTTAGTTCCCCTGTGTTTTGGGACTGTTTTTAATCCCCCTGTGTTTTGGGACTGTTTTTAATCCCCTGAGTTTTGGGACTGTTTTTAATCCCCTGTGTTTTGGGGCTGTTTAGTTCCCCTGTGTTTTGGGGCTGTTTAGTTCCCCTGTGTTTTGGGGCTGTTTAGTTCCCCTGTGTTTTGGGGCTGTTTTTAATCCCCTGTGTTTTGGGGCTGTTTTTAATCCCCTGTGTTTTGGGGCATTTGTTTTGAGTGGCGTCTGTTTTCACCTGGTCGGTGTATAAAGAAGTAGCGCTCTGAACTCTCTGTCTCCTGCGTCTGACTCCTTCCTCCACTACACCCCGGGCATTACAGTTGTGTTTAAATGTATCAATGGGATTAGTCTGTTGTGTTTAAATGCATCAATGGGATTAGTCTGTTGTGTTTAAATGTATCAATGGGATTAGTCTGTTGTGTTTAAATGCATCAATGGGATTAGTCTGTTGTTTTATCATCACAAAGTGTGTTGTGTTTGTTTTAAAACCACCAAGATGACAAAACATGTATTGTACCTTTGAGTCTGCCGTCAAAGTTGGGGTTGGTGGCCACTTTGAGTCCGGGGTGGGGCATCAGGAAGCAGGAGATGTTGGTGAAGCAGGAGTGGATGTGTTTACGGACGTTCTGCAGCTCCTCATGTTGGTTCTCTGAGATCTACAACACAGAACCACAGACACAAACAGTCAACCACAGAACCCCAGATGAACAGTCAACCACAGACACACAACCACAGAACCACAGACACAAACAGTCAACCACAGACACACAACCACAGACAAACAGTCAACCACAGACACATAACCACAGAACCACAGACACAAACAGTCAACCACAGACACACAACCACAGAACCCCAGATGAACAGTCAACCACAGACACACAACCACAGAACCACAGACACAAACAGTCAACCACAGACACACAACCACATAACCACAGACAAACAGTCAACCACAGACACACAACCAGACACAAACAGTCAACCACAGACACATAACCACAGACAAACAGTCAACCACAGACACATAACCACAGAACCACAGAACCACAGACACAAACAGTCAACCACAGACACATAACCACAGAACCACAGACACAAACAGTCAACCACAGACATACAACCACAGACAAACAGTCAACCACAGACACACAACCACATAACCCCAGACAAACAGTCAACCACAGACACACAACCACAGAACCACAGACACACAACCACATAACCACAGACACAAACAGTCAACCACAGACACATAACCACAGAACCACAGACACACAACCACATAACCATAGACAAACAGTCAACCACAGACACACAACCACAGAACCACAGACACAAACAGTCAACCACAGACACAAACACAAGCTCAGTTGGTAACAGGGTACTGCTACCACATCCAAGGTCATGGGTTCAATTCCTGCAGAGGATTAGAGGGATCTGTATGTTTGTTTGGATTAAAGTGTCTTCTCATATGGCCATTATCATTATAATCATTATCATTATCATTATAATCATTATCATTGTTATTATAATCATTATCATTATCATTATAATCATTATCATTGTTATTATAATCATTATAATCATTATCATTGTTATTATAATCATTATCATTATCATTATAATCATTATCATTGTTATTATAATCATTATTAATTTTATTATCATTATTATTATAATAATCATCTTTATTTGTATTATGATCATCATCATAATCATTATTATCATCATCATTATCAGTAGCATTATTATCAGTAGCATTATCATCATTATCGGTATTATCATCATTATTATCATTATCGGTATTATCATCATTATTATCATCATCATTATCAGTAGCATTATTATCATTATCATTATTATCATCATTATTATCAGTAGCATTATTATCATTATCGGTATTATCATTATCGGTATTATCATCATTACCATTATCATTATTGGTATTATCATCATTATTATCAGTAGCATTATTATCATTATCGGTATTATCATCATTATTATCAGTAGCATTATTATCATTATCGGTATTATCATCATTATTATCATCATTATTATCAGTAGCATTATTATCATTATCGGTATTATCATCATTACCATTATCATTATTGGTATTTTCATCATTGACATTATTATCATTATCTGTATTATCATCATTATCATTATTATCGGTATCATTATTATCATTATCGGTATTGTCATCATTACCATTATCATTATCGGTATTTTCATCATTACCATTATCATTATCGGTATTATCATCATTACCATTATCATTATCGGTATTTTCATCATTACCATTATCATTATTATCAGTATCATTATTATCATTATCGGTATTATCATCATTACCATAATCGGTATTATCACCATCATTGACATTATCATTATTATCATTACTGTATTATCAGTATCATTATTATAACTGACATGATCATGTCGCATAAATAGCAGCCTTTTAGTTTCTGGTAACGACACTGTGTTAATATAACTCTTGTTGTTGTTATCTTTATGTGAACCACTATAATCATTGTTCATCGGTGACCTCTGACCTTGAGTCTTTTCTCCAGGAACTTCATGCCTCCTTCCTGCCCGTAGCCGAACTCGTAGGGAAAACTCCAGTCCCGGACCAGGAATATCATGGACTGGAACAATACAGACATGGCTTCACTAAGTTACGGTGCAGTGGCAAAGTATTAGCAAGGAACGTCTCTGACAGCAAGAAGCTACCAAAGTAAATAGGACCTAAATCATTCCTGCTCTGGTGAATCAGCCTTGTTATACCAGCCTGAGGTAAACCGGCCTTCTGGTAAACTGAATCATCTTGTTAAACCAGCCTTGTTAAACCAGCCTTCTGGTAAACTCAATCATCTTGGTAAACCAGTCTTCTGGTAAACTCAATCATCTTGGTAAACCAGTCTTCTGGTAAACGGAATCATCTTGTTAAACCAGTCTTCTGGTAAACTGAATCATCTTGTTAAACCAGCCTTCTGGTAAACTGAATCATCTTGTTAAACCAGCCTTCTGGTAAACTGAATCATCTTGTTAAACCAGCCTTCTGGTAAACTGAATCATCTTGTTAAACCAGCCTTCTGGTAAACTGAATCATCTTGTTAAACCAGCCTTCTGGTAAACGGAATCATCTTGTTAAACCAGCCTGAGGTAAACTGAATCATCTTGTTAAACCAGCCTTCTGGTAAACGGAATCATCTTGTTAAACCAGCCTTGTTAAACCAGTCTTCTGGTAAACTGAATCATCTTGTTAAACCAGCCTTGTTAAACCAGCCTTCTGGTAAACTGAATCATCTTGTTAAACCAGTCTTGTTAAACCAGCCTTCTGGTAAACTGAATCAGCCTCGGTAAACCACCCTGCTAACAGTGGTCAGTCTGGATGCACATTCTGTACAACTGAATAACAGTGGTCAGTCTGGATGCAGCGCAGTGGTCAGTCTGGATGCACAAGCCTCTACAACTGAATAACAGTGGTCAGTCTGGATGCACAAGCCTCTAAAACGGAATAACAGTGGTCAGTCTGGATGCACAAGCCTCTAAAACGGAATAACAGTGGTCAGTCTGGATGCACAAGCCTCTAAAACGGAATAACAGTGGTCAGTCTGGATGTACAAGCCTCTAAAACTGAATAACAGTGGTCAGTCTGGATGCACAAGCCTCTAAAACGGAATAACAGTGGTCAGTCTGGATGCACAAGCCTCTAAAACGGAATAACAGTGGTCAGTCTGGATGCACAAGCCTCTAAAACTGAATAACAGGAAGGAGAGAACGTCCTACCTGGAATGGTTTAAGGAACGTTTCCTCCATAGCGAGTCTGCCATACTCAGTGAAGAGCTACAAAACAACACAAAGACAGAGGAGAAGACAACAACAACAACAACAACATTGATCACAATCAGGAGTTTTAAAAGTGTTAAGAAAAACAGCTAGAGTCGTCATCTATCTGAATGTCTCCACGGGGGAAAGACCTCAGTGATATTGTAGGTGATGTAATCTCTACTGTACCTGCAAGTGTTGAAGATCATCCTCCTGGACATTCTGGGAGATGTTGTACACCTGCGAAACGAGATTCAACTTTACCTACTCCAACGTGTTTTTGGCACAGAAGATCTACCGTTGTCGAGGTCTCTAAACAATGTCATTATTCATGTTCAAAGACAGTGGGGTCGTTAGGGGCCAAAGCCACTGTATCTGTTAAGACAGTGGGGTTGTTAGGGGCCAAAGCCACTGTATCTGTTAAGACAGTGGGGTCGTTAGGGCCACTGTATCTGTTAAGACAGTGGGGTCGTTAGGGGCCAAAGCCACTACATCTGTTAAGACAGTGGGGTCGTTAGGGGCCAAAGCCACTGTATCTGTTAAGACAGTGGGGTTGTTAGGGGCCAAAGCCACTGTATCTGTTAAGACAGTGGGGTCGTTAGGGCCACTGTATCTGTTAAGACAGTGGGGTCGTTAGGGCCACTGTATCTGTTAAGACAGTGGGGTCGTTAGGGCCACTGTATCTGTTAAGACAGTGGGGTCGTTAGGGCCACTGTATCTGTTAAGACAGTGGGGTCGTTAGGGCCACTGTATCTGTTAAGACAGTGGGGTCGTTAGGGGCCAAAGCCACTATATCTGTTAAGACAGTGGGGTCGTTAGGGCCACTGTATCTGTTAAGACAGTGGGGTCGTTAGGGGCCAAAGCCACTGTATCTGTTAAGACAGTGGGGTCGTTAGGGCCACTATATCTGTTAAGACAGTGGGGTCGTTAGGGCCACTGTATCTGTTAAGACAGTGGGGTCGTTAGGGGCCAAAGCCACTGTATCTGTTAAGACAGTGGGGTCGTTAGGGCCCAAAGCCACTGTATCTGTTAAGACAGTGGGGTCGTTAGGGCCAGTGTATCTGTTAAGACAGTGGGGTCGTTAGGGGCCAAAGCCACTGTATCTGTTAAGACAGTGGAGTCGTTAGGGCCAGTGTATCTGTTAAGACAGTGGGGTCGTTAGGGGCCAAAGCCACTGTATCTGTTAAGACAGTGGGGTCGTTAGGGGCCAAAGCCACTGTATCTGTTAAGACAGTGGGGTCGTTAGGGGCCAAAGCCACTGTATCTGTTAAGACAGTCGTTAGGGCCACTATATCTGTTAAGACAGTGGGGCCAAAGCCACTGTATCTGTTAAGACAGTGGGGTCGTTAGGGGCCAAAGCCACTGTATCTGTTAAGACAGTGGGGTCGTTAGGGCCACTATATCTGTTAAGACAGTGGGGTCGTTAGGGCCACTGTATCTGTTAAGACAGTGGGGTCGTTAGGGCCACTGTATCTGTTAAGACAGTGGGGTCGTTAGGGGCCAAAGCCACTGTATCTGTTAAGACAGTGGGGTCGTTAGGGGCCAAAGCCACTGTATCTGTTCAGACAGTGGGGTCGTTAGGGGCCAAAGCCACTGTATCTGTTAAGACAGTGGGGTCGTTAGGGGCCAAAGCCACTGTATCTGTTAAGACAGTGGGGTCGTTAGGGGCCAAAGCCACTATATCTGTTAAGACAGTGGGGTCGTTAGGGCCCAAAGCCACTGTATCTGTTAAGACAGTGGGGTCGTTAGGGCCACTGTATCTGTTAAGACAGTGGGGTCGTTAGGGCCACTGTATCTGTTAAGACAGTGGGGTCGTTAGGGCCACTGTATCTGTTAAGACAGTGGGGTCGTTAGGGCCACTGTATCTGTTAAGACAGTGGGGTCGTTAGGGGCCAAAGCCACTATATCTGTTAAGACAGTGGGGTCGTTAGGGCCACTGTATCTGTTAAGACAGTGGGGTCGTTAGGGGCCAAAGCCACTGTATCTGTTAAGACAGTGGGGTCGTTAGGGCCACTGTATCTGTTAAGACAGTGGGGTCGTTAGGGCCACTATATCTGTTAAGACAGTGGGGTCGTTAGGGCCACTGTATCTGTTAAGACAGTGGGACAAGGGCCACGTTAGACAGGGGCCAAAGCCACTGTATCTGTTAAGACAGTGGGGTCGTTAGGGGCCAAAGCCACTGTATCTGTTAAGACAGTGGGGTCGTTAGGGGCCAAAGCCACTGTATCTGTTAAGACAGTGGGGTCGTTAGGGGCCAAAGCCACTGTATCTGTTAAGACAGTGGGGTCGTTAGGGCCACTGTATCTGTTAAGACAGTGGGGTCGTTAGGGCCACTGTATCTGTTAAGACAGTGGGGTCGTTAGGGGCCAAAGCCACTGTATCTGTTAAGACAGTGGGGTCGTTAGGGGCCAAAGCCACTGTATCTGTTAAGACAGTGGGGTCGTTAGGGCCACTATATCTGTTAAGACAGTGGGGTCGTTAGGGCCACTGTATCTGTTAAGACAGTGGGGTCGTTAGGGGCCAAAGCCACTATATCTGTTAAGACAGTGGGGTCGTTAGGGCCCAAAGCCACTGTATCTGTTAAGACAGTGGGGTCGTTAGGGCCACTGTATCTGTTAAGACAGTGGGGTCGTTAGGGCCACTGTATCTGTTAAGACAGTGGGGTCGTTAGGGGCCAAAGCCACTGTATCTGTTAAGACAGTGGGGTCGTTAGGGCCACTGTATCTGTTAAGACAGTGGGGTCGTTAGGGCCACTGTATCTGTTAAGACAGTGGGGTCGTTAGGGCCACTGTATCTGTTAAGACAGTGGGGTCGTTAGGGGCCAAAGCCACTATATCTGTTAAGACAGTGGGGTCGTTAGGGCCACTGTATCTGTTAAGACAGTGGGGTCGTTAGGGGCCAAAGCCACTGTATCTGTTAAGACAGTGGGGTCGTTAGGGCCACTGTATCTGTTAAGACAGTGGGGTCGTTAGGGCCACTATATCTGTTAAGACAGTGGGGTCGTTAGGGCCACTGTATCTGTTAAGACAGTGGGGTCGTTAGGGGCCAAAGCCACTGTATCTGTTAAGACAGTGGGGTCGTTAGGGGCCAAAGCCACTATATCTGTTAAGACAGTGGGGTCGTTAGGGCCCAAAGCCACTGTTTTGTACCTGCATGGAGCTGATCATAGTGCTTAGTGCAAACACAGTGGCTGAATCCCTCAACGTTGACTGGCTGTCGAACGTTCCCTGGGTGTCCATCAGTAGAACAGCCACCTGAAGGACGAGACAGGAGAACAGAACTCTTCCTCAGTGTTAATGATATTACAGTTTAACTGGAGAGACAAAACTGAAGATTTTTTTTTTTGTTGAATTTGACCCCTTTTTCTCCCCAATTTCATGGTATCCAATTGTTTTAGTAGCTACTATCTTGTCTCATCGCTACAACTCCCGTACGGGCTCGGGAGAGACGAAGGTTGAAAGTCATGCGTCCTCCGATACACAACCCAACCAAGCCGCACTGTTTCTTAACACAGCGCGCATCCAACCCAGGAAGCCAGCCGCACCAATGTGTCGGAGGAAACACCGTGCACCTGGCGACCTGGTTAGCGTGCACTGCGCCCGGCCCGCCACAGGAGTCGCTGGTGCGCGATGAGACAAGGACATCCCTACCGGCCAAACCCTCCCTAACCCGGACGACGCTATGCCAATTGTGCGTCGCCCCACGGACCTCCCGGTCGCGGCCGGTTACGACAGAGCCTGGGTGCGAACCCAGGGACTCTGATGGCAGGGACTCTTAACCACTGCGCCACCCGGGAGGCCCGACAAAACTGAAGATTAACAAGTTCATTTCCTGCCATTCTACACATTTTGCCATGGGGTGGAGAGAAATATTTGCATAATTACTACATAATTTAGATAGCTGGCCGCTAGATTAATTTACCAATCAAAAACATGTTGATACGAGCTAATTAAGTGACTGACATGAGAAGTGAAAACCTGCTGATGCACAAACACATTTAGAAATTACACCTGGTGTTTTCTGCTATTATAACTCACAACAGTAAGTTGAGACCCCGACTGAGTTCTGCTGAGTTCTGCTGAGTGGGCTCATCCCTGATTTAAAATGGACCAACAAACATCTGTAAATATCACAGATTGGGTCTCTAACTGTAGTCGTTATACAGAATCTACCCATGGGGCTCTGAGTCAAAAGTAGTGCACTATGTAGGGATTACGGTCTAAAGTAGTGCAGTATGAAGGGAATAGGGTCTAAAGTAGTGCACTATGTAGGGAATAGGGTCTAAAGTAGTGCACTATGTAGGGAATAGGGTCTAACGTAGTGCACTATATAGGGAATAGGGTCTAACGTAGTGCACTATATAGGGAATAGGGTCTAACGTAGTGCACTATATAGGGAATAGGGTCTAAAGTAGTGCACTATGTAGGGAATAGGGTCTAAAGTAGTGCACTATATAGGGAATAGGGTCTAAAGTAGTGCACTATATAGGGAATAGGGTCTAAAGTAGTGCACTATATAGGGAATAGGGTCTAAAGTAGTGCACTATATAGGGAATAGGGCACTATATAGGGAATAGGGTCTAAAGTAGTGCACTATATAGGGAATAGGGTCTAAAGTAGTGCACTATATAGGGAATAGGGTCTAAAGTAGTGCACTATATAGGGAATAGGGTCTAAAGTAGTGCACTATATAGGGAATAGGGTCTAAAGTAGTGCACTATATATGGAATAGGGTCTAAAGTAGTGCACTACAGGTCAAATTCACTAGTAGTGAATACAGGTCAAAGGTGAGGATCTGATACCTTGCGTCCATCTGGCTTGTCCACCAGGAACACTTCGCTCCAGATCTGAATGCCGGTGGTCTCCCTCTCAGATCCACCCCTCCAGGAGAACCCTGTCAGAGGCTGCTCTGCCTCCCCAAGCCACTCCTCAGACGCCTGGGGACCATTAGATTAGATACAGACTAATTCAGGAGAGAAATACAACACAGATCGAAGCTTCTTGGACCAATCCTGCTGCTACCATATTAGTCACAAACTTTACAACAACAGTAAGACGCATCATAACATTAATCATCACATTATGT